>NC_140943.1:80530438-80547938 GCF_014529385.1 Adiantum capillus-veneris
TTTTTTCCACTTATATTATTTATATTTGACATGTATATATTTTTTAGACCCCTCAATATTTGATTTTCTTAGTTGTACTATTCACTTATATCATGATCTCAACAATATCTTCATTTATAGACCTACCAAATAAGGTCAAGGGTAGGTGGCATGCATACATGCACTATGGAGGGCTCACTCTTGGAGGTATTCAAAAGAATCATCCAAAGAAGGACCCCACAAGGACCTTGTGCAGTGGAAAAAAACGGTCGGTTTTGCTCAATTTTTAAAGTTCACTTGCTCTCCGAATTTGAAAAGGTGATACAAACAAAAGTTGTAGCTCGTGGGCTGAACTTTTGCCTCAAATTTTTTCATATGTTTTTGAGCTACGAGCTGTGAGCTATGATTTTATTAGTGGACCCCAGTTTTCCCATGCTATGCAGCCACACTCTCTCTTCCACTTTATCATTTTCCTCTTTCACACACACTTCTCCACTCATCATACCCACCTCTCTCACCACTCCTCTCTGCACCCTACTCACCTTCTCCTCAACCTTGAAGAATAAGAGAAACCATGGTGAACTCATACCTCCCACACACAATTCCATTCCAAAATTGACCACCTAGTCTCATTTTTCCTCCTCCAAATTACCCATATCTATAAAAAAAATCCACAAAATTCAGCCTCTTCTCTTAAAAGACAGCATCATGGTGGTTGATTACTCAGCTTCAATTACCTTGTCTCTCAAGGAAGGTCAAGAGTGGAGAAAAAATGTACCGTCAAAGCTAGTGGACCGTCAACAAGCGTCAAAATTGGCCCTACTCAAGACACTTGGAGCAACAACCTTGTAAGAAATCCACCTTTTCTTACCTCTTAAGAGTTTTTCTTCCTTATTTGTATCCTACATGGATACTCCCATTGTAAATATCCAATTCCATTTGTAAATTAATACTAACTCTACTAACACTAACCACTAACATACTAACACAAAATAGCATTGACCTAACCATAAAAGACACCTCACCTCAAGACATGTACAAAGTAACTCTCTCTCTCTCTCTCTCTCTCTCTCTCTCTCTCTCTCTCTCTTACTTACTTTCACCTTATCTACCACCAATAATGCTCTCTTTTGAGCCCACACCCATGACTCAAGCAGACAAAGAAGGCCCACAATGTTTTGATATTCAAAAAAATCATAATCCTGATTTGTTAGCTTGTAAATTAGGATTTCCAATAATCTTAATGAGGGGTCTCCAACCTATAAATAGGCCCCTCTCCTTCTTGTAAAACAACCTCCAACATCTCACATAGCACCCCAACACTCTATGCGTGAGGAGAGACTTAGGTGTAGCAACCACTTGTGAGCTTCACTCTTGGTGTGAGAGAAGCCTTCAAGCTACACATTGCAAGTGAGAGAGCGTGAGTTCCACAAACCTCAAAACCACTATTGTATAAATTCCTTCATCATCAATAAATTGAGGTTTGGTGCATCAAAGGCGTGATTCGACGTTCAAATCTTTGTCCTTCCATTTGTGCAATACGGTTTGGTGAATTCAAGGTGACTTGTGTATTTGAGTTTTTATATCGGTTGATCTTGATTTTAGAAAGTGTTTTAGTGTGTTTTTCATTCCCAGTTTTGTGTCCATTGTAAGAGGGTATTGTGGTGAGAGGTCTCCCACACCCTAAGACAGTGTGTGTGTGTTTTGGCAATGTTTTAGCAATCACTAAGCATTGAGTGAGTTTATACAAGTTCTACGATAGCATCATAACGAACCATCTCCATTTGCAAGTCACAAATAAGGTATTACGCAAGATCCTTTTCTCTCTCTCTTCCCTTTGCTCTAGCTCTCTCTGGTCCAGTTTGTGTCGAGGAGCTAACTGAAGACGAGCAGAGAGGTGCCTTGAAGCTGGAGTGCTCGGATGGGGGATCTATGAAAAGCCATGAATAGTAGAGCTTCCAAAGGTGCATATTAGCTTCAAGTGGTGGGCTAACAAGGAGTAATCCTTGCAGGTAATCAGTGCACAAGTATGCGAAAATGTGGAGAGATACAAAGAGAGAGAGAGAGAGAGAGAGAGAGAGAGAGAGAGAGAGAGAGAGAGAGAGAGAGAGAGAGAGAGAGAGAGAGAGAGAGAGAGAGAGAGAGAGAGAAATACGACCATAATATAACTAGGTGGGTTAGCATAAAAATAGAACTACAATTTTTTTATTAAAAAAAGTGGAAAGAAATTTCCAGTTTTGGTTTGGTTGTATACCTGCTAAATTCCTTTATTAATAAAAAGAGTTGTTCCATAATTTAAAGCTAGACATGTACTCACATCAAGGCTTGTGTAGTGCCAAACAGACCGTTTCCCACTCAGTGGGTCTTCACCCATGTTGTTTCATACCGTTAGATGAGTATATCCCGGATAGGTAATGTCATGTTTGGCAAACATAGAAGCATATCATGTGCTCCAATATTCCTAGATTAGGCAAGGATCGACCATCCAAGTAGCCCCTATTTAAGTGGAGTTCAATCCAAATGCTTTCGGTACGTGTGTGGACTAGGTACAGCCGGGTTGAGAAATCTCCCAAAGGAGAGTGAGTAGTACCCTTATGCTAAAGTTTCTTGAAAAAAAGACGACAACATGTACATGACTTGAGAACAAAATAAATCAACCCTCAGATGGAACCTTATGTAAGTCAAGAGAAAGGAAAGAAAATCGCCCACTTGAATTGCTCGTAAGATATCAGATGATGCCATTTTGTGATAAACCGTTGAGTGCATGTTGCGGCTTCCACAGTTGAGAACTGCATTTAAGTGTGTTGTGTGTGTGGCCCTCCCCCATCCCAGAGGAGAGATCCACTTGGTGGAGAATAGTCCACCAAGTGGAACTATCCCTGACCAATTGCAGTAAAAAGAACCTATGTTTATAAATCAATCAGCATCAATCATCTAGAATGTGTTGAAAGGTTTTTGATATGAGAATATCAAATTGTGGCATGATAAAAGGGTCCTCCGAGGAGGAGAATATGGTATTATGTAATCTACATACCTCAAATCTCATGTTTTTGGTCTATATACGACCCGGATTTTTAAACTTTTTTCATCATGTTGGTCACTGTATCAGACTCCCATCCTATAAACCATGTACTTATTATAGTTACACCTCCGCTCGTAGGTGGACATTGATTACAATACATGGATTACATGTAAGACACTAGTTGCTTGAACAATTTAGGAGTGGAAGAGCCCCTACCCATCATTCTGGATTGGGTGGGCCGGTCAACTTAATATTAATGTAGCTGATCTATTACCATTGTATGGTGCTAGCCTAACCAAAAGCTAGCTAGGAACAAAGTGTGTTTGAAATGAAAAACCTAACGATAGTTTGATTACACAAACTGTTGAACCATACAATGGAATAGATCAGGCTTGATATATGGACAAGGACATTAACATTATACTAAAGGATAAGTTACATGTATATACCACCATGTCAATTGTATTTAACAGTTTACATTAGCTTGAAATACTGCCGAATGACAAAATGTTTGATGTAGATCTTCTTTTTCCAGGTATTGCTATTGATGTGAACCATTTTGAAGATATCCAATCCCTAGAGACAAACCTCTAATAACCCTATGAGGAGAAGGATGTAGCTATTACCTGTGAGAGGCGGAAGTGAAAAAATAGACCCGGTGGCCTCTACACCAAGATTATGCACAATGGCCTCATCATTGGGGATACACAATAGGGGCACCACCTAGCAAGATATGCGGCTAGGACGCATACATATACACCATGAAGCATGCCATGGAAAACAATTTCAAGATCCACGCCCAAATGTGGAATGGGGTGGTCGGAGAATAAGGTGAGAGGAGTGGTGAATGAGTGAGAATGGGCTTGCTACTCGTGCATGTTAGTAAGGAAGATAATGAGGTAGGGGAAACTTGCGAGTATGCTCACTTATCATACAAGAGGTGGAGAATCCTCACACCTCAAGATGGAAGTAGCAAGATGATAGGAATATGAGAGGGAGAGAGAGAGAGTGTGTGTATGGTGGCGAATCCGCACACCTTTACATAAGCAGAAAAAAAAGGCAAGGAACAAGCATATACCATACTCACAATGAGATGTATCCAAAGCGGCACAAAGTATGGCACCAAGATGGAGTGTGTTGATTGCTTGCTAACGATAAATACAATAGGTAGCGTATGGCAGGAAAATGAGAAGGGGACAAGATCGTAGGAGGCATAATGGAGAGATGGGAGTTGATGGCGAGGAATATCATGAGTGTGTCCACCCTTCTTCTTCTTGAAATTGTGCCTTCAACCCTTAATTACAAGTGGTGTGGAGGTGTGGTGCTCATCTTTTGTGCATGGTGATGGTGATGATGATGGTGTTGTGATTATGTGATTAGGGTTTATGCTACAAGCATGTAGCATAAGAGTGTATATGGATAGGTGAGTGTGTGTGTGTATTTTTAGTGAGCTCTCATGGCCTCCTTATATAGGAAAGGAGGGAAAGTTTTAGCAATATTTCTAATTGAGGTGAGTGTCCCACTCTGATGACTAGGAAAATGGGGTGCATGTGACTGTGGCTCCCATCTTGTCTCCTCATTATTTAAAATACCAGAGTCAATAGAGAGAGAAGAAGAGAGAATGTGGGTAGGATGTAGAGGATAGGAGATATTTACAATAGTCTAGCTTTGGCTAGACATAAGCTTATTACGGAGAGAAGAGAGAGGTAAGAAAATTATAGAGAGGTTGTCGAAGGTGGATAATTGTTGATGAGGATGGATCCTCCAAAAATGGTGATAGAATCACTCTAGACTTGCCAAGACCTCATTAAAAGATCCTTGTCTCTTGTAATCATGCTTGAAGGCTTGTAGAACCATAGCCATTCTAGAGGGAAGAAAACTAGGGATGGCGTGTGTCACCATTACATGAGAAAACTAGGGTCCACTACAAAAATCATAGCTCCGCATTCATAACTTCAAAAGTTCTGAAAAAAATTGAGCTAGAAGTTGAGATCACGAGCTACACATCTTTCATGTTGAACACTCCTTCAGATTCGGGGTTCTTCTTTACTTAAAAAATTCAGGCAAATAATGTATTATTTGTGGCTGCAAAAGTCTTTCGGTGGTCCCCTTTGAGTGTACTTCTCTCTTGCGTTTAAGTGTAAGCTCCTTCATGTGTATGGAAACATGAGCTAGAGTTTTGAAAAGAGTGGCAATCATCTAGATGGAGGTATTATTGAAATTTGAAAGTGGGGTTGAGGTTTGAAAATGAAAACTAGTGAATAAAATATTTGGTAGGGTGGAATAATATACATACATGAAAAATATATTAGAAAATACTAAAATATATAGTGTAATTTAGGATATATATATTTAATATTTAAGGTCAAAAAGGAGATCAACAAAGAAAGCTTACTTATTTATGCTACATCGTGATTGATTAGCATAAGTCTTATTTATTTAATAAAGGCTAAAACGTTTGTGAAAAAGGAAGAAAAAATCAAAATTAACTTATATAATAGGAAATATTTTGGTAAAAGGGCAAAAATATATGGGGGGTTCCCATGCATGGAAAAGATTGCCTCATTAGCCCTCCCCCTAAGGCTAGAGGTATTCATGCCTCTAGCTCTTCTTCTGGAGCATGTTGAAATAGAGTAGGATTTCTCCTTGGTGGCTAGTAGATCCTTGTAGGGAATAATGGATCCCTTGGAAGCATGAGGGTCCCCAAAGTTCTTTTCGATGTCCACCTAGGTTCCACACTAAGCGTAAATCCATTGTATGCAATAATGCCTTCTTCATAAGATCACACTTACAATGATTCTTAAGTCCAGAAGCTGCACAAGAATTAACTCTTGCATAAATGATAGAAGGTATGGGAAACTTGATCAGTCCTTGAAATTATTCCAAAGCGGCACCATGCATGGCTTCCTCGTTCAGACACATAGCCTAAAGGGAGTAAGAAGCCATAATCCTCATATCTTGCTTGTTGTCCTTCTTGATGCCAAATTGATAGACACCTGTTGCCGACATGGATAGATTGCATGGTTGATGCCTGTTGCACAAGAGAGCCCACCATGTACAAAAGATAAACTGCAAACCACATTTTTAAAAATGACTCCATGTTACCACTAGTATGAAAAACCATTCTTCCTTGATGGGTGTGTCCTAGATTGATTCCACTGGTTGTTGATGTCAATCCTTCCACTCTTGTCGCAACCCAACTTAAAGAGCTTCCCAAATTAATGTTACACAATGTTCACAATTAGAAAGGAAAACCTAAAGTTCCAGTAGACCTCAATTGCATTTCTCTGCATGAGTCTTTCTCTAGAAAGGACTTGCCAAGTGGTCGTCAATATAACTTTTGGTCGTCTTCCACCAATCTCGTGCCATAGGGGTAGTTGAAGTGTCTTCACCACTTTCACCTGTGGTTGCAAATTTGAAGGGTCCACCTTGTTGTGGTTGAATGTGAGGCCCATTACCTCAATGGAGATATCACTTCCTTCACTCCCTGTTGACTCCTCCTCTAAAGTGATTGAAGAGTCACCACTAGAAAACTCATCCATAGAGGTTTCTAGATCCATGTCGCATTGCCGACCTTTCTTCATGTCGTAAAGTATTGGCCTCCCTTTTGCATCCTTCATCTGGATTATGCCGGTGTCCCAGTCCTACTTAGCTCTCATAGCCATAAGCCAAGGCCTCCCTAGAATGATAAGATAGCCCTCCCCTTTGTGTGAGTCATGACAAAGATGTCCACATCTACCTCGGTGTTGAATGCCTTTATCCTAACTGCATTTATGACACCAACACATTGAAATTTTAAACTATTTTCCATTTTGGCTCGGCATGGTGCCGGCCGACTCACCTCTAAACCCAAACGGTGCATCATTTTTTCACTCATGACGTATATTTGTGCGCCACCATCGATGTAGATATTAGAGATGTGTTGCCCTTTGATGTAAGCATATATCACTGGTAGTATGTCATCTAGATTCCTCCCAGAGATAGCCCCAGCTATCTTTGGCTTTGGTCGTCTCATGCTAACTATCTTTGTCCATTGTCTCCTCACCCTAGGTGCTAGGTGGAGTAATTGGGGCCAGGTGATGTTTGGGCCCTACACAGAAACATCTTGAACCAAATCATATGGTTTAGAACATTCACCCAAAGAGAAATCTACAATGTCAATTTTACGTCATGAGTTGGATGTCTTTTTGCTAGATTCTCTTTTAGTCTTCATCTTTTCTTCCTTTTGGGAAGATTCACCATGCCTAGCGTGTTTTACCCCTATGGCATCTACTCCTTTAAACTTGGTCTTACCTTTTGCTACTCCCTTGATATCCTCCTCCACTTTCTCCTTTCTTTTACCTTCAAGCCTGATGACGCTTACTGTTTGATTGCCAACTAGTGGTGGGGGTAAGGGTGGAATGAGAGGTTGTGGTGGTGGTGGTGGTGGTAGTTGTGGTTGTGGTTGAATGGGTGGTTGTAGGATTTGCACGGGTGGTGCTTGTTGTGGTGCCCTTGGTGGTGGTGGTCTTGCTCTCGGTGGTGAAACCTAGTTTTGCCTGGCTCCTCTGTTGAAATTCTGCCTCCTTGGGTGTGGATAGTAGTATATGCCATGACCATCCTCCCCACAATTGTAGCAGTGGTATTATTGGTTTTGCCTTCGCTGTCCTCTCCCTTGCTCTTGGTTGCGATTGTGTGCATGCCCTTGTTGTATCAAATGGACTGAGAGATTCTCAAGTTGATTGGTGATTCGGTTGATCAGGTCTTGCTGATCTTCAATTGGTTCTTGTGGTTGAATCCTCTGGGTGGCTGTTGTAGGTGGTGATAGAGGTGGTCAGGTCCTAACGGCTTCCTCTTCATCAATATTCCTGGCTTGTAGGCGCAACTTCTTGTCTTTAAGGCGGCCCACTTCAACTGCTAGCTCATATGTAGCAGGAAACCTTCTCTTTAAGAGTTGGCCATAACCCAGCCACAAACCGATCCTTCTTTAGGAATTCAGGTGCCCCCTCATCCTCTCTTAGCGATGCAACCCATCGCCCCCATAAATCTACAAAATTTGACTCATATGATGCGTATTCCAGCATACTGCCCTGCTTCAACTCTGTCAACAATTTCCATAGCTTCTCTGATGTTGTGCCCTCTCCAAAACGCTTGACAAAGGCTAATCTTAATAAGTCCCACCATTCCTTGGTTGCTTGTGCCAAGGCATTGTACCATGATCTTGCCTCCACCTTCATTAGAAGTGGGAAGATGCGCAAGCGCGAAGCATCATCATCTCTCGCAGAGATGACACATGCTATTTCCAAGTTGTCTAGAAAGTCTGCAGCATCCTCACCCACCTTACCAGTAAAGGTTGGAAATGCTACACTTGCCATTGTGAGAGTGAGAAAATTAACTCGACTTAGAAATCTTTTTATAAAAAAAATAGAGATTCAATACATAGGTGCTCGGTAGATGGAAAACATACTATACAAGGATGAAAATAACTACATCAAAAGACACTTCATGATTAATCATAGGGAGGATAAAGGGTAGAGAAGAGGTGTTTATCTCTTGCAGTCGTTCTCTACCAAACATGGTTGTAATGATCTGCTGATAGAACATCTTGCGGTCCAAGATTACTTTGATTGATTGAATTCGTTGTGGTGCATAAGTTTGGTTCCTTGCAAAAGGCTGATGCGCTGCATCCATCACATGATAATTCGGAAAGGCTCTCTCCTTCGTGGTGGAAGGTTATAGTCGGAGGTGTAGAGCTCTTGGTAGTCGAGGTCAAATTTATAGTACCACAGGACAAGGTTGTCTTTGTCTTCTAGCTCTAGGACTACCCCTCTAGCAAGCTCTTGGAAAAGCTTGAACTCTCTCTCTTTAAGGAACTTCACTTTCCTGCAAGATAGAGTGCCATCTAGTGTATAAATAGGTGTGATAAGGTAGGTGGTGAGTCTTACCACTTGTATTAATCCAAGTTGGATGGATACATAGCAAGCTGTAAAGTCGTCATCATAGCTTTGATTCACAAGCAACACCCCTTGAAGGTGGAGGGTCTTGTCTTTCCGCCAAGCAAAACTAGTGTCAAAGACCTTGTCGATGACAAGCTCCGCCACTTCACTCGGTAGACGACGTAGAATCCATGCTGCTCTCTAGTTCCTGGCTCATGAGATGAGAGTGAGGTATAGAAAGACTTTGGAGGATTTACCCTTTTGTTTTGGACACGGGGTGATTGTCGGCACTGGAAAACCCTTGAATCTTTTGGTGCAAGGGAGAGGGAGGGACCACGCGTTCATAGTAGCTTCCTCAAGTTGTGAAGGCTTGTTGTGGATGTAGGTGGAATAGGTGGCAAAGATGGGGACGTAGATGTAGAGAAGCCTGGTGCTACTTGAAAGCCTACCATTGTGAGAACGCCTGTGCGGATGTCGTGGAAGAAAATGATGGCCTTTTCTTCACTTTGGGTTCCACTCATGTCAAAGGTGTGGTTTTTGGCTACAATGTGAGCATGATGCAGCTTGTGCCTTGCTTTTACACTTGCGGGGATGATGAGAAATGTAAACAATCTGAGTAGGGAAAGAGGGTCTTACCACTTCTTCTATGCTAACAATACAACACCCTGGCAAGAGTGTCTTGATGACTTGTGTCAAACCTGCTTGAAGCTCCTCCTCTTCAGTGGTCCAATTAGAGAATTCAAGAAACCACTCGTCCATGAAGAGAAGTAAACATGTCAGCCTTGTAAACTGAAGGTTTCAAGAGCCCTCCTCAGTGGGGGCACCAAATGAGAGGCGGAAGTCAAAAAATAGACCCGGTGGCCTCTACACCAAGATTATGCACAATGGCCTCATCATGGGGGATACACAATAGGGGCACCACCTAGCAAGATATGCGGCTAGGACGCATACATATAGACAATGAAGCATGCCATGGAAAACAATTTCAAGATCCATGCCCAAATGTGGAATGGGGTGGTTGGAGAATAACGTGAGAGGAGTGGTGAATGAGTGAGAATGGGCTTGCTACTCGTGCATGTTAGTAAGGAAGATAATGAGGTAGGGGAAACTTGCGAGTATGCTCACTTATCATACAAGAGGTGGCGAATCTGCACACCTCAAGATGGAAGTAGCAAGATGATAGGAATATGAGAGGGAGAGAGAGAGTGTGTGTGTATGGTGGCGAATCCACACACCTTTACATAAGAAGAAAAAAAAAGGCAAGGAACAAGCATATACCATACTCACAATGAGATGTATCCAAAGCGACACAAAGTATGGCACCAAGATGGAGTGTGTTGATTGCTTGCAAACGATAAATACAATAGGTAGCGTATGGCAGGAAAATGAGAAGGGGACAAGATCGTAGGAGGCATAATGGAGAGATGGGAGTTGATGGCGAGGAATATCATGAGTGTGTCCACCCTTCCTCTTCTTAAAAATGTGCCTTCAACCCTTAATTACAAGTGGTGTGGAGGTGTGGTGCTCATCTTTTGTGCATGGTGATGGTGATGATGGTGGTGTTGTGATTATGTGATTAGGGTTCATGCTACAAGCATCTAGCATAAGAGTGTATATGGATAGGTGAGTGTGTGTATTTTTAGTGAGCTCTCATGGCCTCCTTATATAGGAAAGGAGGGAAGGTTTTAGCAATATTTCTAATTGAGGTGAGTGTCCCACTCTGGTGACTAGGAAAATGGGGTGCATGTGACTGTGGCTCCCATCTTGTCTCCTCGTTATTTAAAATACCAGAGTCAATAGAGAGAGAAGAAGAGAGAATGTGGGTAGGATGTAGAGGATAGGAGATATTTACAATAGTCTAGCTTTGGCTAGACATAAGCTTATTAGGGAGAGAAGAGAGAGGTAAGAAAATTATAGAGAGGTTGTTGAAGGTGGATAATTGTTGATGAGGATGGATCCTCCAAAAATGGTGATAGAATCACTCTAGACTTGCCAAGACCTCATTAAAAGAGCCTTGTCTTTTGTAATCATGCTTGAAGACTTGTAGAACCATAGCCATTCTAGAGGGAAGAAAACTAGGGATGGCCCGTGTCACCATTACATGAGAAAACTGGGGTCCACTACAAAAATCATAGCTCCGCGTTCATAACTCCAAAAGTTCTGAAAACAATTGAGCTAAAAGTTGAGATCACGAGCTACATCTTTCATGTTGAACGCTCCTTCAGTTTCGGGGTTCTTCTTTACTTAAAAAATTCATCCAAATAATGTATTATTTGTGGCTGCAAAAGTCTTTTGGTGGTCCCCTTTGAGTGGACTTCTCTCTTGCCTTCAAGTGTAAGCTCCTTCATGTGTATGAAAACATGACCTAGAGTTTTGAAAAGAGTGGCACTCATCTAGATGGAGGTATTATTGAAATTTGAAAGTGGGGTTGAGGTTTGAAAATGAAAACTAGTGAATAAAATATTTGGTAGGGTGGAATAATATACATACATGAAAAATATATTAGAAAATACAAAAATATATAATGTAATTTAGATATATATATTTAATATTTAAGGTCAAAAGAGAGATCAACAAAGAAAGCTTACTTATTTATGCTACATCGTGATTGATTAGCATAAGTCTTATTTATTTAATAAAGGATAAAACGTTTGTGAAAAAGGAAGAAAAAATCAAAAAGTAACTTATATAATAGGAAATATTTTGGTAAAAGGGCAAAAATATATGGGGGGTTCCCATGCATGGAAAAGTTTGCCTCATTTGCATCCATATAAAAGCAGTTAGTTAGAACTGGGTATGCTTGTGTGTATTGCAGCTGTCAACACTGGGTCCAATTGTTATCCATGTCACACCTCTGACATTAGTTTATAGATTACCCTACAGACTGTGAAATGTCGAAACCAAAAAGTAGGGTTCTTTGCAAAAATTGGACAACATCTTGTTTGTATTTTGAAGAATTTGTCAAAAAGCTACCGTAAATGCCGTCCCTTTAGAGACCCCAACAGGAGGATTAAGGGTTTTAAACTACGTAGACAACTTTAAATAAGTGTGCGATCATAGGAAATCAACATTATTCTTTAGTTTATTCAATGCTCTTCACCATATCCAAAATTTTGAGCACAATGTCTAAATCTAAGTCAACCACCATGCAAGAATTCTCAATACAATGTAAGTGTGTATCTTTTGTTCCAAAAAATATTATTTTCCAAACAGTCAAGCAAAGCTAACAAATCTAGATATCATTTTGGGGAAAATTGAAATAGAATTCAAAAAGCTTTATGCACTCGACCTCCCTTGAGGCCCTCACCACGTGGATGAAGGCCCATACAAAAATCATAATTAGTATCAAGTTAAAAAATTAATGATTCTATCTACGTCTCAACCATATGAAATTTCCACTTATGCAATCAAAAAGGTCTCTACCAGTTGAGTCAAGCTTAATGTGTTTTTGATAGAAGCATTATGTGCTTGAATCAAAATATTCAAAATCATAGTAAAAAAAACCAATACTACTTGCCTAACCAAAATCGGAAAGCACCTTGTCTGTATGTAAGAGCATACTATTAAAAAAAACCAGTTTATGCCATCTCACAGTGAGAACCTCCATGGGAGGTTTATGGCTTGCCAAACGTAGTGGGTATCATGTGTGAGCAAACAAACCAATTTCATAGTAAGTGTTATCCACATTCAGCCACATAACAAGTTACGTTGCAATCATATCACATAAGTATGGCATAGCATCATAGCACATGCCATTTGTGTTCCCATATTCCTTCTATATGAATTCAATATCCATGGATAACACTACCTTAGGTTATGCCCTCACACATTGAAATCCTCCATGGGAGGGTTACGTCTTGCCAAAAATAGTGGGTAACAAGTGTGATAAAAAACCAGTTTCCCAGTAAGTGTTAACCACATCCAGCAAAGACCAGACAGTACCATTGTCAGTTTATTCACCCTAATGTATCACTCTTATTCATCAAGTTATGTCACACAGCTTTTTCAAAACGGAATCAAATAAGCATGCCATATCTAGTTTCCTTATGATGAAGTGTTCTTTATTCATGCAAAGCAGTACAATTTTACCAAGTTACCATGCATCAACATTAGAAAATCATGTCATAACTAGTCTCTAAGTAGGTGCATGCGCACCTACCTACTTCTGGTAGCAAGTTTGTAGCATTCTTCATGAGGATACCCCATGCTTTATCGATGGTGATGTCTCAAGTGTTGCAGCTGTTGTCCCTCAATGTATACTTCGTGTGTGTTTGTGTGTGTGTGTGTGTGTGTGCGCATGTGCACGCATACGTAGAATATACCAATATGCGATGCCTCTATTTGGGCATGCAAATTAGTGTTATTGAAGGTCTACCAAGCAAGGAAGCTTCACAAGGGTAGCACGTATCCATATAAAACAAATGATCTGGAGGAGCTAAGTCCAAATGAACTGAAGACAAGCTGAGAGATGCCTTGAAGGTGGTGTGCTCGAATGGGGGATCTATGAAAAGCCATGAATAGTAGAGCTTCCAAAGGTGCATATTAGCTTCAAGTGGTGGGCTAACAAGAAGTAATCCTTGCAGGTAATCAGCGGGCAAGTGTGCAAGAAGGGGGAGAGATACACACACACACACACAGACAAATACGACCATAATATAACTAACTAGGTTAGCATAAAAATAGAACTACAAAAATATTTTTAGAAAAAACTAGAAAGAAACTACCAGCTTGTGTTTGGTTGTATACCTACTAAATTCCTTTGTTTAGAAAGAGAGTTGTTGCATAATTTAAGGCTAGACATGTACTCACATCAAGGCTTGTGTAGTGCCAAAACAGACTGTCTCCCACACATGGGTCTTCACACATGTTCTTTCATATCGTTAGATGAGCATACCTCGGATAGAGGTATGTCATGTTTGGCAAACATAGAATCATATCATGTGCTCCAATATTCCTAGATTAGGTAGGGATCGTCCATCCAAGCAGCCCCTATTAAGTGGAGTTCTATTTGGATGCTATGTGTGGGGATTAGCTACAACCGCGTTGACAAATTTCCAAAAAGGAGAGTGAGTAGTAGCCTTATGCTAAAGTTTGTTGAAAAAAAGCCGACAACATGTACATGACTTGATAACATGAGAAATCAACCCTTAGATGGTTATGTAAGTCAAGAGAAGAGAAAGAAAATCGCCCACTTGAGCTGCTCATAAGATATCAGATGATGCCATTTTGTGATGGACCATTGATTGCATGTGCAGTCTCCACACTTGAGAACTACATTTAAGTGTGTGTGTGTGTGTGTGTGTGTGTGTGTGGCCCTCCCCCATCCCAGAGGAGAGATCCACTTGGTGGAGGATAGCCCACCAAGTGGAACTATCCCCCACCAATTGCAGTAAAAAGATCCAAAATTTATAAATCAATCAGCATCAATCATCTAGAATGTGTTGAAAGGTTTTTGATATGAGAATATCAAATTGTGGCATGATAAAGAGGTCCTCCTCCGAGGAGAATATGATATAGCGTAATCTATGTATCTCATGTTTTTGGTCGATATACCACCCCGATTTTTAAACTATGTCATCATGTTGGTCATTGTATCAGACTCCAATCCTCTAAAACAAGTACTTATTACAGTTCCACTTCCGTTCGTAGGTGGATTAAAATACCTGGATTACATGTAAGCGACTAGGTGCTTGACCAATTTCGGAGTGGAAGAGCCCCTACCCATCCTTTTGGATTGGGTGAGTCAAGTTAATATTAATGTAACTGATCTATTACCATTGTATGGTGCTAGCCCGACCAAAAGCTAGCTAGGAACAAGAGTGTGTGTTTGAAATGAAAAACCTAACAATACTTTCATTACACAAACTATTGAACCATACAATGGAATAAGTCAGTCTTGAAATGTGGACAAGGACATTAACATTATACTAAAAGATAAGTTACATGTATATACCACCATGTCGATTGTATAATTTAACAGTTTACATTAGCTTGAAATACTGCCGAATGACAAAATGTTTGATGTAGATTTTGTTTATATAGGTATTGCTATTGTTGTGAACCATTTTGAAGGTAACCAGTCCCTAGAGACAAATCTCCACTTACCCTAGGAGGAGAAGGATCCAGCTATTACCTGCATCCATACAAAAGCATTCAATTAGAACTGGCTATGCTTGTGTGTATTGCAGGTGTCAACACTAGGTCCAGTTGTTATTTATGGCATACCTGCAAAATTAGTTTATAGCTTACCCTAGAGACTGTCTAATGTCAAAACCAAAAAGTAGGCTTCTTTGCAAAAATTGGGCAGCATCTTGTTTGTGTTTTGAAGAATTTGTCAAAAAGCTACCGTAAATTCCATCGCTTTAGAGACCCTCACAGAAGGATTAAGTCTTTTAAACTACGTAGACAAGTTGAAATAAGTGCGCGATCATAGGAAATCAACATTATTCTTTATTTTATTCAATGCTCTTCATCATATCAAAAATTTGAGCACATTTCTAAATCTAAGTCAACCACCATGCAAGGATTCTCAATACAATGTAAGTGTGTATCTTTTGTTCCAAAAAATATTACTTTTCAAACAATCAAGCAAATTTAACAAATCTAGGTATCATTCAAGGGAAAACTGAAATAGAATTTAAAAATCTTTATGCACTCGACCTCCCTTGAGGCCCTCAACA
Source organism: Adiantum capillus-veneris (assembly GCF_014529385.1). NCBI lineage: Eukaryota > Viridiplantae > Streptophyta > Polypodiopsida > Polypodiales > Pteridaceae > Adiantum > Adiantum capillus-veneris. The sequence goes on from NC_140943.1 coordinate 80,546,035, forward strand.
GGAGGATTAAGGCCCATACAAAAATCTTAACTGGTATCAAGTTAACAAATGATTCTGTCTACGTCTCAACCATATGAAATTTCCACTTACGCAATCAAAAAAATTTCTACCAGTTGGGTCAAGCTTAATGTGTTTTTGACAGAAGCATTACCTGTTTGAATCAAAGTATTCAAAATCATAGTAAAAAAAACAATACTACTTGCCTAACCAAGATCGAACAACACCTTGTTTGTATGTAAGAGCAAATTATTAAAAAAAACCAATTTATGCCATCTCGTAGTGAGAACCTCCACGGGAGGTTTATGGCTTGCCAAACGTAGTGCGTACCACGTGTGAGCAAAGAAACCAATTTCATAGTAAGTGTTAACCACATCCAGTCACATAACAAGTTACCTTGCAATCATTTCACATAAGTATGGCATAGCATCATAGCAAATTCCATTTGTGTTCCGATATTCCTTCTGTATGAATTCAATTTCCATGGATAACACTACCTCAAGTTATGCCCTAACACATTGAGATCCTCCAAGGGAGGGTTACGTCTTGCCAAACATAGTGGGTAACAAGTGTGATAAAAAACCAGTTTCCCAGTAAGTGTCAACCACATCTAGCAAAGACCAGACAGTACCATTGTCAGTTTATTCACCCCAAGGTATCACTCTTATTCATCAAGTTATGTCACACAACTTGATCAAAATAGAATCAAATAAGCATGCCATACCTAGTTTCCTTATGATAAAGTGTTCTTTATTCATGCAAAGCAGTACAATTTTACCAAGTTACCATGCATCAGCATTAGTAAATCACGTCATAACTAGTTTCTAAGTAGGTGCATGAGCACCTACCTGCTTTTGGTAGCAAGCTTGTAGCGTACCCCATGCTTTATTGGTGGTGATGTCGCAAGTGCTACAGTTGTTGACCCTCAATGTATACTCCGTGTGTGTGTGCACGCGTGCGCATACACAGAATACACCAGTATGAGAAGCCTCTATTTGGGCATGCAAATTAGTGTTTTTGAAGGGCTATCAAGCAGGGAAACTTCCCAAGGGTATCATGTATCCATATAAAACAATTGATATGGAGGAGCTAATTGAAGACGAGCTAAGAGATGCCCTGAAACTAGGTGCTCGGATGGGGGATCTATGAAAAGCCATGAATAACAGAGCTTCCAAAGGTAGCTTTAAGTGGTGGGCTAACAAGGAGTAATCCTTGTAGGTAATCAGCACCACGTAGGTATGCGAGAAGGGGGAGAGATACACACACACACACATACGACCACAATATAACCAACCAGGTTAGCATAAAAATAGAACTACAAAAAAAATTCTTTAAAAACTGGAAAGAAACTGCCAGCTTGTGTTTGGTTGTATACCTGCTAAATTTCATTGTTAAGAAAAAGAGTTGTTGCATAATCTAAAGCTAGCTAGACATGTACTCACATCAAGGCTTGTGTAGTGCCAAACAAATTGTCTCCCACGCATGGGTCTTCACCCATGTTCTTTCATACCGTTAGATGAGCATACCCCGGATAGGTAATGTCATGTTTGGCAAACATAGAAGCATATCATGTGCTCCAATATTCCTAGATTAGGCAGGGATCGGCCATCCAAGCAGCCCTATTAAATGGAGTTCAATCCGGATGCTTTCTGTACGTGTGTGGATTAGGTACACCCGGGTTGAGAAATTTCCAAAAGGAGAGTGAGTAGTAACCTTATGCTAAAGTTTGTTGAAAAAAAGCCAGCAACATGTACATGACTTGAGAACAAGAGAAATCAACCCTCAGATGGTTATGTAAGTCAAGAGAAGGGAAAGAAAATCGCCCACTTGAGCTGCTCATAAGATATCAGATGATGCCATTTTGTGATGGACCGTTGAGTGCATGTGCGGCCTCCGCACTTGAGAAC
>NC_140943.1:80550438-80637938 GCF_014529385.1 Adiantum capillus-veneris
TTAGCAAGCCACACAATCAACCAGCTGCTTATTAAATTTAAACAAAAATGTATTAGACTAGTGTCCAAGTTGTTAACAAATTATCATGAAAAGTGAAGCTTTAAGTATCCCCGATAGTTGCGAGGCCAGCCTATTTCTCGGGATTAAAGCTCCATACAACTACAAATTTAGAAATTCTATAAGCCCATATGATCCAATGTTAAAACGATTGGAGATTTACTATTACAAACCAAGCACTAGCCATGGTCTGCAAAATTTAGTATTAAAGTAAATTCAAGCCCTAGAAGTAGAGCTATCAGTAAATCTATGGTTTTTTTGTAAAGCCCAGGTCATTAAAGTCAAATCTGAGCTTCATGCATAGCATTAATAGAGTTAAAACATGCTTTTTAGTGCCGAGAAAATTTCTACAAATATGAGTCTTGTTATAATCTCAGCTTTGACAATCAGCTGGTAAGGTTTAGTTAAATCAAAATCATAGCCAAACCCACCAAGTCCAATACCATTAGATCCTCAACTATATTATCGATAGAATAAAGAGAGGTTTGAAAATATTACAACTTCAACAAATATTAGAAATACTTCTTGTTCACAGGGAAAGTATAAGCTGTTGTACCTTAGCCAGTGTTTATTTTATAAAAAAATAGTAATGAAATACACCACTTCATAATCTATAGTGAGCTTTAGTTCTGCTATAATACACAATTCAATGAACAATTTTAGGTCAAGACTCGTGAGGTGTAGGTAGAGTCACAAAGCACCTACACTGGGTCTAGTGTTAAGCAAAGTGGAAGCCATAGTAAGAGGTAGTGTGTATTATCAGAAAGACAACCAGAATATAAGCAAGAGTAAAAATCAAATGGAAAAATCACAGTACCGGCCTTGTTGGCAAACCCACGATTCCTATGAAGTAACGAATATCAAAACAATCCTAGTATTTTAAAGCTTGAAAAAACCATCAGTGCCTTAGCTACAATTATAATAGAGATAAGCATAAATGTTGATGAGTAGAAAACCAAATCCACCAAAATGTATGCAGACCATTAATCCATCTATTGCATACGAGAAAAAAACAGTATCAACCAAAAGGTATGCCAACCACTATCCACAAGTTTAGGCAACAGTTTAGGCCAAGAAACACCCACATCTGTTGAGGTAGAAATTTCCCATTAAAGTCAGTAAAATTGTATGCTAACAGCCAACAGGCATTCAACCATAATTCATAGGACATAATCATTTATCAAAGCATTAGATGCATCAAAGTCAAAATCACAGCTATTCAAAACAATATCTAGTTATGTAATAATATCGCCACATAAAGCCACAATGCCTATTTGCATGAGATTTGTAAGATCCCCAATTTTTGGGTCTCTTTTAAAAACAGAAAAAATAGCTTTCAATATCTATTTTTGTCAGAATTTAATTTAAGATGCTTGATTAACAACATTGGAAGGTTTTAAAGTAAAAAGCAAGCCCATTTCCATGTTCAAGTAGGTTAGACGGACGTTTGGTTCAATTTTGAAAAAATCCGCTCTTTTTACTTTTCTCATACTTTTTATGCTTTTAGGTGCTTTTGTGCAAAAAGCAAGGTCGGATCCTTGATCTACGTGTTCGAGGGAAGCTATGGTTCAATTTTGTAAAAATCTGCTTTTCGAGTGCTTTTCACCTATTTTTAGCTTTTCATGATTTTAGTGAAAAGCGAATCCGCTTTCTTATTCCAGTGGACAAGGGCAACCTGTGGTTCAATTTTAGAAAATTTTGCTTTTTCTGCTGTTTTTAGCTTTTCATGCTTTTTGAAGTTTTTGAAAAGCAATGTGCTTTTTAGGATGACCTCAACATAAAGGTTAAGGGTTGATATTCCCTCATGGATTATGGTTGTGATTTTGTGGCGGAAGCCGGTGTGGCTCATGAATTTTTGTGTGGATATGGTTATGCTACTGAAATGCTGTCAAAATTTTTGTAGCCATGTTATGTTCTAAAGTGGTTATGCAGGATTGGTTATGCCTCATCCGAGTTGGGTGGATTGCTCACCCATGTGATGTGATCGGATTATGGTTTATGGTTTTGGGATTAGATCATGAAGTGATCTAGATGGTTTACGGTAGACGTGTAAGGGTAGAGACCATGTACAGTCTAATTGCTTGGAAAAGATTGTTTGTGCATATGGAAAGTGCTATTGTGATTGGACTCACGTGTTATGTTTCACCCATATCGCTTAGCCTTAGACTAAAGGGTTGTTGACTTGGGGCTTTGCTGGATCAGGGGTGTTGTTTAGGTCTTCTTCTTTTTATTAGGCTCATCTTCTTCTTTTTATTAGGATCATCCATATCGCTTAGCCTTAGACTAAAGGGTCGTTGACTTGGGGATTTGCTGGATCGGGGGTGTTGTCTAGGTCTTCTTCTTTTTATTAGGCTCATCTATTTGTGCATTGGAGGTTGAATGACCTACACAGCTAACGCGTCGGGGATTTTGCCTTGGCTTTGCCTAAACACCCGGTGCTGGGAATTGAAGAGACGTGGCACCTAAACTGGTATGGTTGGTGTTGATACCCTACCACCTACTGGTACTTGGGATCCTTTCAGAGATCGGATTCATGGAGGGAGGTGAAGCGGCCTCAGCTTATGTGTGGCTCATGTAGGTTGGAGGTGTTCTGGCTCACTCCCAGTGAAGTGAACTTCTCTTTGTCCATAGTACAGACGATGTGGATGGGTGGACCGGTTTATCCCTACACGGTGTCCGGTGCTCTACTATTTATTTTTTCATAAACTTTTTGATGTTATGGTATACCTAGATTTTTGTCATTGCATTAATATATGGTTGCTTGTTCCATTTAGATGGGGCATTTATAGATTCTCTATTGTCATTCTCTCACGTCTCTGTGCACTCTATTTCACCCTCCACTATATTCTCTCTCTCTCTCTCTCTCTCTCTCTCTCTCTCTCTCTCTCTCTCTCTCTCTCTCTCTCTTCCCACAATGCGGTGTACACATATATTCACCCTCCACAATGTTATATTTTTCTTGAGTATGCTTTCATTCATAACACCCATTCAGAGGTAGCACTAGCCACTAGGTGCCTCTGGACGCAGTCTGGCTCATGGCCTAAACTCCATGCTTGGTCGGGCACTGAGAGCTCCTCCCCTGTGCAAATGCTTCCACAACTCTTGTATATTGAATTTTAGAAAGTTGTAAATTGTATATTTGCGGCATAGACGCCGGGGAGGGGTATCTCTCATTTGGTATCAAAGGTAGTGCTTAAGGTTATGTGGATAGCCTAAATCCTAATACTAGCAGAGTTAGTTATGCATCATGCACGCATTCTTGCATGTTGTTTGGAAAAGGATATTGTATTCATGATGCATCTATAAGTGACATTGGTTGGTGGTCCTTGTTTGACTTGTGTTCTTGAGTGGAAGTGTTTGGTTTGAGTTATGGTGAAGTGGTTGAGGTGTTCAACAACGGCATTGTAATTTCTTTGAATGTTTGTTTTGTAGCAACAAATGGCCCAGAGTGACGTCTGAATGCTTTAGCCAGGAAATGAAATTTTGGCCATAGTGTTCAACATGGTTGTCAAGGGATGAAAGGGACCTCTTTTACTTAGAAATCAGGACCAAAGTCTTTGGTTATGCTAGGAAGCACAACTTATTGGAAGAGCTGAACGTAGTTACCTTACCCGTCACCAAAACCTTCTGTCAATTTTTTATCTACATTGACGACAATCCAAGAGATTGGTTTGCCAACCTCATACTACTTCAACTCAGAATTATGTTTAGGCCTAGAAGACATGTTCTACTACTTGGCGATGATTTGCTTCGGTCGAGTAGAGATTGGCAGTAAGATGAAATTTGATAGCTAAGTTGTAGATGTTATCTCTATCAATATTGAGCAATCTCATGATTCTCAATAAGCGGCACGATTAGATAAGACCGATTCTCTATGAACTTTTTGACAAGGTTGATTCTTTCTGCTTTGACATATGTGTGTCCACAGGAGCACCTATTAGCTATGAGCACTTAGGTTTCCTTCTATCTCATCTTTTTGATGAACTTATGTGAAGCACAGCTTCACTTCAAGGCATCTTGCATAGAAGTTTCCAAAGTTTGGAATATTCTATTAGTATACAAACTTCGGGGAACTTGGCACCATGTCTATCTGATTTTCTTTTGGAGGTTGGTACGACAAGCCACACTGGCATGTAGGCTAACATCGGAAAGCTCTAAATTTCTTAGCATACATGGCTATGACACAGGTTTAAGTGACATCCACTCATCCCAGAAGGGCGACAAGGTTAGTTAATTTCAAGTTATACTTGTTTTTTCTACAATTTAAACTTCCAGTTCAAAAGATTTATTTATTGTGCAATGCAAAGTTCTTTGCCAGACTTCATGCGAAGAAAGGCTTCTCTTATGTGTAGAGGAACTATCACTTGACTTTAGATCAAGGATAATAGCACACATATTTGGCATTATGTGGATATAAGTTCATAGTTTGAGTCTAGCAAGGATGCACTGTGATGTATTCATGCCAACACGTATAACGAGACTGTTATTAAAGTCAAGGGCTTACCAATAATGTTTTTTAATATGCATGCATGGCAGTATAGACACCCCATCCTTATATACACTTCTACAATATCATCATCTACTCTACCTACAAATATTTGAGACTGGTGGATGGGTTTCCGATCGTTGTATATATATACAACGGTAAACACTTTACCTTATTGGCTCTATACACAACGTGCAACCAATCCCACTGTTGGTTTTTATGGGTAGCAAGTAGGCATGGCCTAGCTATCAAACTGTTAAGAAATAAGACGCAGCTAAATAGATAATTGAGTAGATTACTTAATGGAGAGAGACAGATTTATATACACGAGATTATAGAGTAGAGAGAGAGAGAGAGAGAGTACACACGATATACGTGGTTCACCCAATGTGGGCTACGTCCACGGGAAAGCAGCCACTCAATGGCTTCAGTACTTCAAAACAAGAAGTAGTTTACAAAGGGATTATACCCTTAATGGAGCTCCCGCCTTGCTTCACTCTCACCACTTCACACTGACCTTGTTGCATCAACTTCACACTATGAAATGTGTGTAGAAATGGCCTCCTTTTATAGGCCAAAAGGGTTGCCCTCTCTTATGAGAGATAGCCATGTGTAGCCGCCCTTGTGCGAATAAGTCCAAATCGGACCCTCCAATCCGCCCATGTGTGGGCCGCCCTTGAGAAGACAAGTCCGCTTTTGAATTCCGCCACCGGCCATCGGCCATTGACTTCCAACCACCGGCCACCGGCCATTGACTTCTGACCACCGGCCATCGGCCATTGACTACCGGCCACCGGCCAACCGACCGGTTGTTTTCCAACCACTTTCCGGCCGCCGTCCAGTCATAATATTCCGCGCGAAAAAAGAATATTCCGGCCTTTAAAGTTGCCCCTGATTTTGTCCGTGAAAATTTTGGTTTCCAGTGAGTGATTTTCCTTCACGCACGATGGCTTCTTCTCATAATGGGGGCCTTACAAATGTGCGCTTTTACCACAGTAAATTACAAGGGTAAATCAGGCTCCATACTTAACAATCTCCCACTTGGAGACTGATCTCCAAACCAAACCTGTGTCTGCTTTCCATTCTGGCTTCTTATCCTTGAATGCCATTGAAGATGAGCAAAAGCTCAACTTCTCTTTGTTGACCACCTTTGTAAACATGTCTGCAGGATTTCACTTGTATGCACCTTTCCTAGCTTTAGTTGTCCCTCTTCCAAAAGACTGTGTATGAAGTGATTCTCACCTCAATCTGCTTTGTCCTTGAATGAAAGGCTGAGTTCTTCACAAGATGGATAGCGCTTTGGCTATCACTGTACAAGACACAATTGTCTTGTTTGAATCCAACCTCTTTCTAAGAATCTGTGAAGCCACAGAATTTCTTTGCTTGCCTCCGTCATTGCTACATACTCTGCTTCCATGGTAGAAAGTGAAACCACTTTCTGCAGCTTTGAAGCCCAGCTTAGTGTTGTGCCTCCAACTGTGAACACATAGCCAGTAGTGCTCCTTCGAGTATCTTTGTCACCTGCCATATCTGCATCAGCATACCTTCTACAAAAATATCAGTTCCTCCAAAATAGAAAGCATTTGTTGTTGTCCCTTTTAGATACTTAAGTATCCACTTCACAGCTTGCCAATGCTCTTTACCTGGGTTGTCCATGAATCTACTCACAACTCCCACTGCATGTGCAATGTTTGGCCTTGTCCCGACCATAACATACATTAGAGAACCTACCGCTGCAGCATATGGAACTTTAGACATATAGGCTATCTCCTCATGTGTCTTTGGACATGTATCCTTCGTTAGTTTAAAATGACCAGCCAAAGGTGTAGAAACTGGTTTTGCATTTTGCATTGCAAACCTTTCTAGTACCTTCTTGATGTAATCTTTTTGAGATCGCTTTATTGTCTTCTTCGTCCTGTCCCTTGATATTTTCATACCAAGTATCCTCTTTGCAGCACCTAAATCTTTCATTGAAAAAGATTTGGACAGCTCCTCTTTTAGGTCTTTGATGTCCTGCATGTTAGCACTTGCAATCTGTTAAGTATGGAGCCTGATTTACCCTTGTAATTTTCTGTGGTAAAAGCGCACATTTGTAAGGCCCCCATTATGAGGAGAAGCCATCGTGCGTGAAGGAAAATCACTCACCGAAAACCAAAATTTTCACGGACAAGAATCAGGGGAAACTTTAAAGGCCGGTGGCCGATGGCCGGTAGTCAATGGCCGATGGCCGGAAGTCAATGGCCGGAAGTCGGTTGGCCGGTGGTCGGTAGTCAATGGCCGATGGCCGGTGGTCGGAAGTCATGGCCGGTGGCCGGTGGTCCAAAGTCAATGGCCGGTGGCCGGTGGCCGAATTCAAAAGCGGCCTTGTCTTCTCAAGGGCGGCCACACATGGGCGGATTGGAGGGTCCGATTTGGACTTATTCGCACAAGGGCGGCTACACATGGCTGTCTCTCATAAGAGAGGGCAGCCCTTTTGGCCTATAAAAGGATGCCATTTCTACACACATTTCATAGTGTGAAGTTGATGCAACAAGGTGAGTGTGAGGTGGTGAGAGTGAAGCAAGGCGGGAGCTCCATTAAGGGTATAATCCCTTTGTAAACTACTTCTTGTTTTGAAGTACTAAAGCCATTGAGTGGCTGCTTTCCCGTGGACGTAGCCCACATTGGGTGAACCACGTATATCGTGTGTACTCTCTTTCTCTCTCTCTACTCTATAATCTCGTGTATATAAATCTGTCTCTCTCCATTAAGTAATCTACTCAATTATCTATTTAGCTACGTCTTATTTCCTAACAACTGGTATCAGAGCAAGGTTTGCTCGTAGCTAATTATCTCAAGGAAAGGATTCCTTGAATTGAGTGGGAGTTATGGCGGAGGAAGGGAAGCTCAAGATTGAGAAGTTCAATGGCAAAAACTACCAACATTGGAAGATGCAGATTGAAAACTATCTCTACCAGAAGGACCTCTATTTGCCACTAGGCGGTCTTGCGAAGAAGCCCGCAACAATGGCAGATGAAGCATGGATTGTCCTTGATTGAAAGGCACTGGGAACAATCCGGTTAAGCTTGGCGTCAACGGTGGCCTTCAATGTTTCGGAGATGAAGACCACGGAGGACTTGATGAAGTCACTTGACGACTTCTACGAGAAACCATCGGCATCCAATAAGGTATTTCTTATGAAGCGCTTGTTCAATCTAAAGATGGCAGAGAATGGTTCAGTTGCAGAACATCTAAATGACTTTAACACAAACATAAGTCAACTTCGATCGGTGAAAATCAATTTCGATGACGAAGTGCAAGCTCTCCTTATACTATCATCTCTACCGGATAGTGGGACAGCCTTGTGATGGCTGTAAGTAATTCTATCTCTGGCACAAATACTCTTAAGTTTGATGATGTTGTGGGTGTTCTCCTAAGCGAGGAAATGCGAAGGAGAAGCACAGGAGAATCATCAAGTGCTGCACTATCAGTGGAAACAAGAGGAAGGCCTAAGGAAAGGTTCAAAAACCAAAAGGGTCGTGATCGCTCAAGGCGGAGCAAGTCACGCACAAAGTCACTTCTTGAATGTTGGAACTGCGGCAAGAAGGGCCACGTCAAGAAGGATTGCTGGTCCAAGAAGAAGAAGGAGACAGAGTCTCAAGACAACAAGCCAACATCGGCGGCCAATGTGGCAGGTAAAGTAGAGCAAGATGCTCTAATTCTCTCATTAGACAATGTGTCTAATTCCTGGATAGTAGATTGGGGGGCTTCATTCCATGCGACACCACACAAGCAACATTTCCAAGACTACACCAAAGGTAATTTTGCGTATGTATACTTGGGAGATGATGAAGCTTGTGAGATTTTCGGCAAAGGTACAGTTTCTGTCAAAACTGCTAACGGAAATGAATGGAAGCTTAAAAATGTTAGGCATGTTCCTTCTCTTCGCAAATATTTAATCTCTACAGGACAATTGGACGATGAAGGACTCTTCTAGAGGATCCAAACATAGAAGAAGAGGAAGATCAATCATACATTATTGGTTGTGTAGAAGAAGGAAACGTGTCGGGCTATATAAATAGTTCTCACAGTACAAATGTCTGTCCCAACGTACACTATACATTTGATCCAAATTTGCCACCTTGGCATAAATGCACCTCTTCACACATCAAGTCAGAAGAATATGGCCATGTATGCATTGAGACTATTTGTCAAGTTGAAGTAGGAGAAGAGTTGTTTGTTGACTATAACTTTACTTGACATTGTAAAGTATTGTACATGGATGGAAATCTCAAGTACATGCATCATTTTCATTTTTCATGGATGAAATCTCAAGTGAATATAACATTTGATTATTGTTTAGTTTATGCTCAACGAGAATCTAGAGTGCTCTTATGCCTTGTGTGTTGTCTAACATATTTGACTACCTTGGCCATAGAATCTTGATTCTACTTTAGATTTGTGATAAATCTTACCAAAATTTAATCAATGTCTAGGTTGGACAAGTGGTGGGGCTTCAAACATTACTGTCTTAAACAAGTGGAGTTATCTTACTTGAATAAGTGGTGGCCTTTGAATCCAAATCTAAGCCAAATCTCTAATTATTTTCTTGTAGTCTAGGTTGGACATTTGGTGGACCTTGTATCCATGTTTCCTCAACAAGGGTGGCTTTTAGTTTTCACTTTAAGTACTCATCTTTAATAAAGTGTAGGATGGAAAATGTTGAGTTAGTAGATTGTATTTTAGACAAGTGGTGTTTGGTGTACGAATGCTGAAAATGGTTGCAAGGATTCTAACAACGACTTTACCTTAAATAAATTTCTTACTAGGAGTTCTACATATAAATATGGTGAATAAAATTCTAGCGGTTTTGAGATACCATTTGTGTGTTTGTTTTCTTAGATTCACAAACTAGGATGGATAATGCTCCTATGGTTCAGTCAACAACTATATAATCCATAGATTCTATGGTTTCTAAAGTGCCCAAGATGGATGATATTTCTATACTAGAGTCTAGTGTTGTGCAACTTGAGCAAGCTTCCAATAATGAGAACCAAGAAATCGATGCTTCAAAAATGCAACATACATCAAAAGAGACTGAAAAGTCCACTCACGAGCTATTGCCAATTGGTACTACGTCATGTAGCGTAGATGTTGAGAAATCCATGCTTACAATTATATTGGATTTAAATGGTCTATTGTTGAAACGTTCCCCTCAACCATCCTCACACCACAACTCAGTGCAAATGGATTCAAAAAGATATATTATACTCAGGCTAGGTTGCATCCAATTCTTGAAGACTATTTTACAGAGGTTTAATGTTGCAATTTGGTCGACAGCTACTAGGAATAATGTGTATCAAAATCCTTGCAACACTAAACAACTTAGCTGAGGATACATTGTCTTTCTTTGCAATTTGGTCGCAAGATGTTTGCTACACCGCTCAAACTCAAAAATTGTTTAGACCCGACAATCCAAACGTTGAGGCAATGTTCAAGCCTCTAGCCAAAATTGCCATGAGGTTTGAATGTGATCCACAAAGAACAGTGCTTATTGATGACTCTCCTTACAAGGGATGTATTTCACCAGCAAACAATTGCATTTTTCCACCACAATTTGATGCTGAGAAGATGGTTGACAATATGCTCTTGGAGGAGCTACTGCCATACTTGATTCAGCTTGATGAGAGAAGGGATGTGCGTGATTTAATTGCTTCTAATCATTATGGACAACCTATAGTGACAAATGATAGTGAATACAAAAAAATCATGGAGTATTGGAAGTAGAAAAATGATGTTTGGTCAGCTAAGGTGTTCTTTACAAGAAGAATACCACCTGCAAAAGGTGACAGAGATGAAACTATCATTGAAGATGCAAGTGACACAAGCCACCGCAATGAAATGAGAAGAGCCCAAATACAAGAGATCTTGGCAAAGGGGCGTACACCCATTGAAAGCATGAAGGCGTCACAATTGACCACTTTAGCTAGGCAATTGGGTTGTAACACAAAAGGAGTTTTGAAGGCAACCACAGCAAAGGCTTATATAAATTAGGTGAAAGCTGAGAACAATCTTCTAAGGCTGGATAGAAAGCAACCCTAAGGTACTAGTGACATGTCATATATTCTTGATACACATGCTTGAACACTCATGTGCATGGTATCTAACAAATCTTTCTTTTTATTCCTTCCTGCAGGATCTTACAAAGGATACTACTAGATGGAGCTCAATCAATAGAGATTTTGATATTTTTGCTCAAAATAATGAAGCAGTCACCTACATTTTTTGTTTATCAATTTCTTGAGAGACTTTCTTTTAGTTTGTAATCATCAAATGAAATGAAAAGTATCCTTCTTATTAAGATTGTTGAACTTTTTCTTGTTCACACCTTTCAATTGTGATTTATAGTTTTGTTAGCATGAGATTGTGCTTTTTTAGTTTGAAAAAAACTGTCAAAGATCCAAGTCTTTTTGGCTTTACTTAAGTTATTAATTGTGAAAGATCCAAGTCTTTTTGCTTTACTTAAGTTATTGAGTTCCTATGTAATAGTCCTTAAAACAATATCGGATGGCTTTCTTGCTCCCATGTCTCACATTGGTCTTTAGGTAAGACAAGTGGTGACCTTGAAAGTATGGTCTCATATCTCGATCAAGTGAAGAGACATGAAGCTTAAATATCACTACTATGTATCTAGTGTTAAACTCCATCGAGACAAAGACTAGATAGCCAAATTGCAGTCGAGTTTAAGTGAAAAATCCATTTGAGCTAAGGTAAAACTTATAGTGCCTCATTTTTCTAGGATTCTACCCCATCAAGGAAGTTAGAATCTAGCACAAACCAATTAAGACTCTTTTGGAGCCTAGATAGGACAATTCGTGGAACCTATGAAACTTATTATTGAGTTAGAGTCTAGTTTAGATAAGCAAAAGATCTTCAAACCAGCACTTGACTTTCTTACTATTCAATATTCAAAGTCCCTTGAGGCTAACAAATTACATACCCACTTGTAACCTAACTACTGAGTAATTATATAGATCTAAGCAAGTATATATAATGAGTCTTCAATCTAATAATCCAAGGGAAGAGAGTAGCAAGGTCCACTACTTGTCCAAGCTCAGCTCTAGACAACATAGAAAGATGCTAGTTCTACTAATTGTCTAATTATAGGCATGGAGAAATGATAGACGGTTGACCACTTGTCCAACCTATCATCTCTAGTAAGATGGGAGGTTTGGCCTTAAGATTCACCATGTAACCAACCTATACATCATTGTATTATGAAGAGTAAAAAAGCAAAGCTCCACCACTTGTCCAAGCTAGTTCTAAAATCCACATGGAGATAAGCAAGCTCCACCATTTGTCGAATCTCTCTGCCATTAAAACATGAAAAAACTCAGCTATGTTATATAGGGGGACTTTTTTCCAAGGTCCACCACTTGTCCAAGCTAGGATCCCTAGTAGCACGAGTGGTTTGTTCTCAAGATACACCACTTGTACACTCTATGTCATTATATTAAGAAGAACTATGTATTAAGGTCCACCACTTGTCCAACCTATAAGATTATATCTTAAATGGTATCCTTTCTCACCACTTGAAATGCCCATGATATGTTTTACACGGGGGTTTCATTCCAAGGTCCACCACTTGTCCAAGCTAACTCTATTCAAACATAGAGAGAAGCAAAGGTCCACCACTTGTCCAAGCTAACTCTATTCAAACATAGAGAGAAGCAAAGGTTCACCACTTGTCAAAGCTAGGCTCCGTTGAAGTATGGAGAGAAGTAACCTCCATCATTTTTCCAAGATAGGTGCCATTCAAACATGGAAAGAATCAAGATCTACCATGTCTCCAAGATTCTAGGCTCCATTGAAACACCCTAAAACCATGATATTTTGTACATGGGGTGTTTACATTCAAGGTCTACCACTTCTCTAACGTATTATACCTAGTAGCATGAGTGATTTGGTCTTAAGATTCACCACTTATCCACTCTATGTCATTATATTAAGAATAACTGGGTGTTAAGGTCCACCACTTGTCCAACCTATAAGGGTATATCTTAAATGGTATCCTTCACCACTTGTCAAGGTCCATCACCACTTTTCCAACCTATAAGGTTATATCTTGAATGATATTTTTCCTCATCACTTGTAATGTCCATGCTATGTTTTACAAAGGGGTTTTGTTCCAAGACCCACCACTTGTCCAAGCTAACTCCATTAAAACATAGAGAGAAGCAAAGGTCCACCACTTGTCCAAGATATGCTCCATTGAAACATGAAGAGAAGGATGATCCACCATTTCTCCAAGATAGGTTCCATTGAAACATTGAGAGAAGCAATCTCCACCATGTCTCCAAGCTAGGCTCCATTGAAATACCCTAAACCCATATTTTTGTACATGAGGGGTTTACATTCAAGGTCCACCACTTGTCCAACCTATTATCCCTAGTAGCAAGAGTGGTTTGGTCTCAAGATTCACCACTTGTACACTCTATGTCATTATATTAAGAAGAAATATGTGTTAAGGTCCACCACTTGTCCAGCCTATAAGGTTATATTTTAAATAGTATCCTTTCTCACCACTTGAAATGCCCATGATATGTTTTACATGGGGGTTTCATTCCAAGGTCCACCACTTTTCCAAGCTAACTCTATTATAACATATAGAGAAAGAAAGGTCCACCACTTGTCCAAGCTAGGCTCATTGAAACATGGAGAGAAGGAACCTCCACTGTTTCTCCTAGATAGGCTCCATTGAAACATGGAGAGAAATAAGCTCCACCATGTCTCCAAGTTGCTAGGCTCCATTGAAATACCCAATACCCATAATATTTTGTACATGGGGGGTTTACATTCAAGGTTCACCACTTGTCCAACCTATTATCCCTAGTAGGTTTGGTCTCATGATTCACCACTTGTCCACTCTATGTCATTATATTAAGAGGAATTAGGTGTTAAGGTCCACCACTTGTCCAACCTATAATGTTATAGCTTGAATGGTATTTTTTCTCACCACTTGTAATGCCCATGACATGATTTACATGGGGGTTTTGTTCCAAGGTACACCACTTGTCCAAGATAAATCTATTGAAACATAGAGAGAAACAAAGGTCCACCACTTTTCCAAGCTAGGCTGCATTGAAACATGGACCTTAATACCAAATTATTTCTAGTAGCATGAGTGATATTTTGTACATGGGGGGTTTACATTCAAGGTCCACCACTTGTCCAACCTATTTCCCTAGTAGGTTTGGTCCCAATTTCAGCACTTATCCACTCTATGTCATTATATTAAGAATAATTGGGTGTTAAGGTCCACCACTTGTCCAACCTATAAGGTTATATATTGAATGGTATTTTTTCTCACCACTTGTAATGTCCATGATATGTTTTACATGGGGTTTTTGTTCCAAGGTCCACCACTTTTCCAAGATAACTCTATTCAAACATAGAGAGAAACAAAGGTCCACCACTTGTCCAAGCTAGGCTCCATTGAAACATGGAGAGAATGATGCTCCACCATTTATCCAAGATAGGCTGCATTGAAACATGGAGAGAAGCAAGCTTTACCATGTTTCCAAGTTAGGCTCCATTGAAACACTCTAGGGGGTTTTATTTCAAGGCCCACCACTTGTTTAACCTATTATCCCTAGTAGCATGAGTGGTTTGGTTTCAAGATTCACCACTTGTACACTCTATGTCATTATATTGTGTTAAGGTCCACCACTTGTCCAACCTATAAGGTTATATCTTAAATGGTATCCTTTCTCGCCACTTGAAATGCCCATGATATGTTTTACATGGGAGTTTCATTCCAAGATCCACCACTTGTCCAAGCTAACCGTATTCAAACATAGAGAGAAACAAAGGTCCACGACTTGTCCAAGCTAAGCTCCATTGAAACATGGAGAGAAGGAACCTCCACCATTTCTCCTAGATAGGCTCCATTAAAACATGGAGAGAAGTAAGTTCCACCATGTCTCCAAGATGCTAGGCTCCATTGAAATACGCAAAACCCATGATATTTTGTACATGGGTGATTTACATTCAAGGTCAACCATTTCTCCAACCTATTATCCCTAGTAGGTTTGGTCTCACAATTCACCACGTTTCCACTATATGTCATTATAATAAGAGGAATTGGGTGCTAAGGTCCACCACTTGTCCAGCCTATAAGGTTATACCTTGAATGGTATTTTTTCTCACCACTTGTAATGCCCATGACATGCTTTACATGGGGTTTTTGTTCCAAGGTTCACCACTTGTCCAAGCTAATTCTATTGAAACATAGAGAGAAACAAAGGTCCACCACTTTTCCAAGCTAGGCTCCATTGAAACATGGACCTTAATACCAAATTATTCCTAGTAGCATGAGTAATATTTTGTACATGGGGGGTTTGCATTCAAGGTCCACCACTTGTCCAACGTACTTTTCCTAGTAGGTTTGGTCGCAAGATTCACCACTTGTCCACTCTATGTTATTATATTAATAATAATTGGGTGTTAAGGTCCACCACTTTTCCAACCTATAAGGTTATATATTGAATGGTATTTTTTCTCACCACTTGTAATGTCCATGATATGTTTTACATGGGGATTTTGTTCCAAGGTCCACCACTTGTCCAAGCTAAATCTGTTCAAACATAGAGAGAAACAAACGTGCACCACTTGTCCAAGCTAGGCTCCATTGAAACATGGAGAGAATGATGCTCCACCATTTATGCAAGATAGACTCCATTGAAACATGGAGAGAAGTAAGCTCCACCATGTCTCCAAGATGCTAGAGTCCATTGAAATACCCAAAACCCCTGATACTTTGTACATGGGGGGTTTACATTCAAGGTCCACCACTTGTCCAACCTATTATCCCTAGTAGCATGAGTGGCTTGGTCTCAGGATTCACCACTTGTCCACTCTATATCATTATATTAAGAAAAATTGGGTTTCCATATCTAAATGGATCTTTGCTTGGATAAGTGGTAGACCTTGAGACCTAAATACCCATTCTACACTAGAGCATTGGTTAAGCCTTATGCACTTCAAGCATACCTTTAACAACAAGTAGTAGTTATTAGTTGACTTAAGTCTAGTTGAACTCCATGGTATTGAGACTAAGAGAGAGTGTAGCATAAAAAAGAGTCAGGATTTTAATTTGACTTTCTTTCTATTAATGAGTAGATCATAGATGGATTTTGGTATCTAATAAAACCTTAGGGTAGACAATGTAAAACTCATGTCTATTGTTGTGTTTGCATTAAGTGTTCTTGTTCTTTAATTTCAGAACCATTACAGAAAAATGGATTGGCTATATGCTGGCATAAATTGAAGAAAACTATTGAATTACCCATCCAACCTCCTCCAAGACCTTGTCCAAGGAATGAATCACCTCCTTATCACCTACCACTTGCTTTCAAGGACATCAAAAGAGTACTTATCTTGGATCTAGAGGGGTTACTTCTCAAGACAGTTGAAATGAAACATGGAGATTCTATGCCATCTTGGGCTCAACACATGCGACTTGTGGAGGACAAAGATGAAGTTTATCATGTGGTGCGACCAGACGCACAAGGTTTTTTGGATTTTTGTGCTGAATACTTTGAGCTATGGATATGGAGTTGCTATAACTTAACAAGGGTGCAACGCATCACACAAAAATGTTTTCCTGAGCAGTATACCAAGTTCAAGGTGTTTATGAGTAACAAAAATTGCCAAAATCCAAATATCATGTTAGGATTTACAAGGGTTTATCACAAAAATCTGAGTGATATTTGGAAGATATTTGAGGATTTGGATGCAAACAATACCTTAATTTTTGATGACACTCCATATAGGGTGATGTGGAACATGCCAGGGACATATCTTATATTTCCAAAGATGTGGAGACAAACTTCCGAGCAACTTCAAAACTTCTTGCAGAGAACCCTAATTCCATGGTTGGTAGGATGGTTGTATGCAAGAGATAAGAGAGTCTATACATACAACACAATTGTAAATCAGTATAGTGATTTTGAGACAAATTATGTCCTTGGTGTGTACTTGTCAACACGAAAGCATTGAATAAATATGGCCATAAGATGCTTTTTTTATTCTAGTGTGTATCTTTCAACATTTTTATAATTTGATATAGTCTTTTTTTTTTTTTTTAAAGGTGTGTCAATTTTATGAACACTTGAATGGAGTGCACCGTACTCTAAGGGGACTTCAATGTACTATTGGAGTGCATCCTATTGTAAGGGGACTCTGATGTATTGCTAGAGTGCACCCAAATTTTTGGGGACTCATTTTTTATTTGATTGGGGCCTATGTTGGGTCATATAGTAAAAGAAATTCATTTTTTGTCAATTCATATCGAGGTTGCATTTATTTGGAACTATGAAAGAATTGATGTTTGATGTCAAAATAAAACTTCTAAGTGTGGATCAGAGAATTCATGGACTTTAAATATGTGAGAGGGATCTTTTTCTTGGGCACAAATGTTTGCTTGAAGAATTTTGTCATTACATACTTTATGTGAAAGAGTTTTAGAACCTAAAAGACTTTGAAAACAAAACTATGGAATCTAAGTGCATGTATTCTTGAATGGCTTGAAAGTTGATGTATACATGCATGTCGCCTTGATGAAGATTTAGATCTGACAAGATGGAAAGATATAATTCTTGGATGTTACCTTTGTCAATTTGGTAATAACATATTTAACTTTCTTTTAATATGGGTGGAAAATATATTATTATGTGCATTTGGAACCTAATTGCTTGACCTTCAAACCAAGATTCCTATGTTATTTTTTCATATACTTTTTTGTACTGAATTAAGATTGTGGATACAAGGTCCACCACTTGTTCAAGCTAGATCTAAGAAAGTATATATACTGAGTCTTCAAACTAGTAAACCAAGGGAAGAGAGAAGCAGGGTCCATCACTTGTCCAAGCTCATCTCTAGACAACATAGAGAGATGTTATGTCTACTAATTGTCCAATATAGTCATGGAGAAATGATAGAAGGTTGATCCACTTGTCCAACCTATCATCTCTAGTAAAATGGGAGGTTTGGCCTTAAGATTCACCATGTAACCAACATATACTTCATTGTATTATGAAGAGTAGAAAAGAAAAGCTCCACCACTTGTCTAAGGTAGTTCCAAAATCAACATGGAGAGAAGCAAGCTTCACCATTTGTCCAAGATAGGTTCCATTAAAACATGGAAAACCTCATATATGTTGTACATGGAAGATTTTTTCCAAGGTCCACCACTTGTCCAAGCTAGGATCCATTAAAACATGGATAGAAACAAGGCTCCACAACTCGTCCAACCTTTATAGCTGCAAAGTGTACCGGTTGTCTAAACTAGGCATGGGAAAATAATAGAAGGTCCACCACTTATCCAATATATTATCTCTAATAGCATGGGAGGTTTGGTCTCAAGATTTAGGAATTGGCTGACCTGTATTTCATTGTATTATGATGAATTTGGTTTTAAAGTCAACTACTTATCCAAGCTATAAGTTTATATCTTGAATGGTATTCCTTCCCATCACTTAGAAAACCAATGATATGTTGTACATGGGGGGGTTTGTTACAAGGTCCACCACTTGTCCAAGCTAGTTTCATTGAAACATGGATGAAGACAAGCTCCACCATTTTTTAAAGCTAGACTCCATTGAAATCTAGAAAATCCATTCTATGTTGTACATGGGGTTTTTGTTTTAAGGTCCAACACTTGTCCAAGCTAAGATCCATTGAAACATGGAGTAGAGAAACACTCCACCACTTGTCCAAGCTAGGCAACATTGATAGTAGTTGGTTTAGTTTGAAGATCCACCACGTGTCTAAGCTAACTCTATTGAAACATAGAGAGAAGCAAAGGTCCACCAACTGTTCAAGCTAGGCTCCATTGAAACATGGACAGAAGCAAGCTCCACCATTTCTCCAAGATAGACTCCATTGAAACATGGAGAGAATCAAAGGTCCACCATTTCTCCAAGCCAAGATCTAGTTGTCCAACCTCTAAGGTTATATCTTAAATGGTAATCTTTCTAGTCACTTGGAATACCCATGATATGTTTTACATGGGGGTTTTGTTCCAAGAGCACCACCTGTCCAAGCTAACTCTATTGAAACATAGAGAGAAGCAAAGGTTCACCACTTGTCCAAGCTAGTCTCCATTGAAACAAGGAGAGAAGCAAGCTCCATCATTTATCCAAGATAGGCTAGCATGGATAAGTGCACCTTGAAACCAACCTTCCTATGAGGCAATAGAGCATATGCTACATATTTTATGTATGCCCCATGCCTCAAATTAAGAAGTTATAGATTAGAAGTGGACCTTGCTTAAATGTCACATGCAATAAATTAAGGAAAAATAGCCAAGTGGATTGTATTCCTCAATGGATCCTTGCGTTCACAAGTTGTGAACCTTGAGTCACTTTTACATTAACTTGGACAAGTGGTGGACCTAGAAACCAAGCTCTCCATTTTGAGATAAGTTGTAGGTAGGACAATAGAACATAGACAACAATAATGGATGCAATATACTCCTCTCCTAATAATCCAATTGATTGAAACCATGGTATTTTAGTTGTTTTCATTGTGTATTGTATGTGCATAAAGTGGAATGAGACCTTAAGAAAACTCAAATTTTTGACAAAATCTCTATATTTTATACATGATATATTGAAATTTGTCCAACCTGGGAATTGGGATTTTCCCACTTTACCTAATATGGTCTTAGCTCATGTAAGTAGTGATATAACAAGGCATCTTAGTAAGAGTCCAATCAAAGAAAGTAGAACCCATGACATTAGAAACAATGGATTTTGCAACATAATGTAAACAAGTAAGGAAGTTTTGTCGTCTTTAAAGCATCTCAAAAAAAATTATTGGCTGCTGCAAAGGTGCTTGGGTATTTGTAGGGGTGTGAGAATATCTGCGAAAGACTTGCTTAAAAGAAATCAAATATAATAAATATTAATTTATCATACCGCTATTAACTAGAGGATGCATGCATAAGGAGATGTGGTGAAGAGTGGGGGAAGTTGGAGGGTTGAAGATAAGGAGAGAGATGGAATAAGCACTTGTGGTGAATTAGATAATTTTACTTTTAGGTCTAAAGATACATAGCGAGATTTTACTTATCAGGGAGAACTGTAATGATGTTGCAGGAGGGGTATTACTAGAATGCATTAAGGAGTGTCATACCTGGATTTTTATATGAGGACATTGTATTTAGATTTATCTGCAAAACTGTTCTAAAAACAAAGCACTAAAAACAATTGCTTGTTAAATTGAAGAAGGCATTAATAATTTCATATCAGATGCATTAACATTTGAAACGCCATGAAGGAAAAATTTGATGCAAAGTTTGTTTGTCAAGAAAAGAGAATGAAAGTAGACAACTGGAAGTACAAATGAGTAGGTAAGAGAGGTGTTATCTAAATTGAGAGGGTGGATTGCAAGATTAGGATGACCAGTGGATATTGATCGTCGGAAAAAGGGAGGCCACACTCAATGTATGAATGTTAGGATAGGGCAAAAGCACGTCTCCTAAAGTAGCTGAACTCAAATTCGTGCGGAGAGGTAAATATTCTATAGTAAACATAGTCTCTTGGGAAGGAGTATTGAAAACATTGGCAGGGATGTGATACATAAGCAAATAAATGGAACTATATCAAGTAATATGTAACAAAAATTGCACTACCATTATACCATATGATGGAACAAAATAGAGCAATCAATCTGGAAATCGAATTCTATTACATCACTATTTGTGTAGTACACCATTCATTATGTACTATAAGATTATACCGAGTTGTAGTCTGGATAGCAGTCACTTTAAGGGTTGATAACTAGTAGTGGAATATGTAGTTAGAGTTCTCATATGGTCATGCTTGTAATACCTAGGCTTGATACATCTTAATCATGCACAAAATACTGAAGGTTAGTGAAAATACATCTTAATGACAGATACCTAGCATGTCTCAGATGCGATGGGACAGTAGTACGTGAGCACCTCACACGACACCAAAACCATACAAGAATTTTGACTATCAAAGCTATATCCATTGCTTTACAAAAATGTGAAACATGAAGAACATAATCGTTGAGTCTCCTTTGAGGGAACCTAATAACTTAAGCCTTAGCAAAAGTTCGTTGTATTGTTTCACGGTTTTGACAATGATTTGGACATCAACTGGGGACAATCGAATACAGAAGTAGGGTCCGCTCCTTGGGTGAAGTATTCATATCAATCATGATCCAAAAGATAAGGGGGAGAAAGAGGAGAGATAGAAATGAATTGAAGTGTTATATTAACCTTAACCGGCGTCAAAAGGCCATAATTATCTATGAGACCAAATCCGTGTGGTCGTTGAAAACTTTTGTTAGTGTTCGCTGCGGTAAGTATCACCAGCTGGACCCTTCCTTCAGCAAGGCTGCAAACGGTACAAGAGACAAAGAGAGAGACTCCTAGCATGTGAAAGCCCTAGTTATGATCTGTCGATGTGTGTCTATCCGAGTTCTTTACTCACGTCTTGCAAGCTTGCGTGCAATAGTACACAGAGGCCTCGAGTCCTCAACTAGAGCGCCGAGTCACGTAGGGAAGCACTTTGAAAGCGGGCAAAGGGAGTTTGCAGGTGGTGAAGTTGAGGGACGTGGGTGGACGAGTAAGTAGAGCATGAACATGAAGCGTTGCAGCTGCTGAGGTACTGAGCTTATTGCCATATTGTAGGGGGTTCAATTCGATTGGCAGCAACTGTTGCAAGAAACTAGATTGCTTCGTTAGTGTGAGCTGAATTAATTCAAGTCATGCTTCTCGTGGATCATCGACTTCATCAGGTATTTTGAGTGGAATGTTTTGCTAATTATATTGGACATCTCCGGCTTCATGGGAGGGTGACAGGGATGGTGGCGAAGATACTCAGAAAATGGCATCCACCTCTCTCGTGATACAAGATGAATTTACCTCTCCATTATCTGTCTGATCTCTGCATGTCTGTCCTCAAGCTGTTGCCTCGGTGGAAAAAAAAACACAGTCATGTCAAAGTGAAAAGGTAATCACAAATCATGTACTGCAAAGTCCCTCCCAAGGTTTACCGCTAAATCTCGCTAATACAACATGGTGGCAAGGATCCCAAGATGTGCTCTTATACACAGAAAAAGGGCCACGTCCTCCACCGCAGCGTCATGTGATTGCATTCCAGACTGGCAACGAATATGATAGGAGGTTCCTTGTGCCAGTCATTGAGTGGCTGCGGCACTGTCCGCCAGGGTAGGTAGTCGCCAAGGGGGTGAGGGGGCACTCTTTTGTGGGCGGCAGAAACAACAGACGAGGGAGAAAGAGAGGGAGAAGAGAGATGGAGAGAGAGAGAGAGAGAGAGAGAGAGAGAGAGAGAGAGAGAGAGAGAGAGAGAGAGAGAGAGAGAGAGAGAGAGAGAGAGAGAGAGAGAGAGAGAGAGAGAGAGAGAGAGAGAGAGAGAGAGAGAGAGAGAGAGAGAGAGAAATACACTCGGCGGCTGTAGTTAGTGGTGGTGGGAAGTTGAGTGCATAGCAGCTTGCTCATGGATGAGAGCTGCAGCCGTACTTGATCAGCATCATCAGAAGTGACCGTGCCGAGGTGCATGCGGAGTCACCAAGGTGGTGGTGTGTGAGTTGAGTGGGGGAGAGAGAGAGAATACATGCAAACTGTAGACAAAAAGCAATGGTATAGAGGATAGAGACCGTGTGCACAACTGGAGAGAGGGAGATAAAATGAGACAGCTGCAAGCGCATGTTTATGCAAGGCCGACAAAGTAGGGAGAGGGAACCACAGTTGGCTGCAGCAGTTGCTGCCGCCATGCAAGAGGGAAAGCACACTGTGTGTGTGTGTGTGGTTGGCAAACCATGGCAGCACAAGGGGTGGGGAAAAAGAGAGAGAGAGAGAGAGCAAGTAAAAGAGATATGGTGTAAGCCATGCACAGATGGTGGGAGACTAGCTCTCTGCATCCCCTGGTGGGTGGGTTGACGGTGTGTGGTAGCGAGCAATATGCACCCCCTAGCTGGTGATTTGAAGTCCTGCGGTGGACAAATTCTTGTATCAACACAATTGACGGACTTTGACTTTACCCACAGTGTCGCATGGGAGGTTATGGGTAGGGCTTGTTTGCATGTCATCGTCAGCCACTTCGTGCAGATGCAAAGGTGGTGGTGGACGGCTAAGAGAGAAAGCGAAAGAGAGAGAGAGAGTATTTGGAACTCGAACAAGTACGTCTCACTGTAGGGACTTGGCTGGAGTTCTCTGCACATCCAACAATTACCTAGGGATGATATTAAGCTATTCATAGCCGTGTAAGACGGTGTTTGCTGGTCTGTACTGGACAATATTGACTGGTTTTTATCATTGGAGTTGTGGTCCGGCCCTAACCCTTTGCCTCGCTTTCTCTGCTTGCCAATTTCCTTTGCAAGAATAGTCCGCTCTACGTGCTTTGCATATAGGTAGCTCCATATCTGCCTACCGCTCCTCAGGCTACGGGGCAAAACGGGTCTCCACCCCTTGCGCTTTCTCTAATTGTGTTCCTAGGTCTGACGTAGTTGATTACGGCGTGCCAGCTCATGTGTCGGTGAGGCAAAGTGAGTGGTAGCCTACCAACGTGGATGGCCAAGACTCTCTTGTGTGTTTGAGCGAGGCTCCGCTCCGTGTACCCACAATGTGGGCTTATAAGGGTAAAATTTGCTTTCCTGTGAGGCAGAAAGACATGCCACGGATTCTTGCAAAGTACCAATCTACCCTCACCATATACGACCATTCTCCTTGCTTCTCCTTATTATTCTAGCTATATTCTAAATCCCATTGACACAGGCAAATGCGGTAGTCTAAATATTTCTTCTCTGGCATGAGATTAATTGCATGAATCTCTTTGCTTGATTATTATACTAAAAGCCACCATAATTAGGCTCCTGATCATACTAGTCATAAAATCCATTGTACTTGCTAGGTGGTAACGAAACTATGATAATGAAAGAATTACTAAACAATCCAAGCATGTTTGCGAACTTTGAAATTAAATAAAATAATCACCTACATATAAGTTCAAACAAGAGAAAGACAATTAAGTTTATGATAAGCGTGACTCATCTTTGATATCAGTCATCTCCACAGCTATTATTGTTGTGTGCTCAGGAGCATATCCATGGCTCTGATACCACTGCTACAGTCGGAAGTCGTGGCTTCCCTGCGAAATACCAGAAATAACACAATAAACAACATAAAACCGACTACTCGGCATACCTGGCATAATCACGTGGTCGCATGATCGCAAGATACACGAACAAAGAGAGATAGGGAGCGGGAGAGAGTAAGCGAGCACGTGCAGGCGCACCTCCTAGAGCAGAGTGCTACGCCGGCACGGTGAGAGAGAAGAGAAGAGAGGAGAGAAGAACAACACAGACACTGGGTGCAATCTCCCCCCGTGCAAGAGTGACCATTTCCCTCTTGCACGTATTTCAGTTATAGATTTCTTGAATGGTCAAAGTGATTACAAACTAGCCCGCCGGCCGGTCATAAATGGCCAAAGCTCATAAAAGAGCACTTGAATAATAAATTATAAAATATAATATCCTTTCGAGATCCTTTCACATAACCCTTAGCCTTTTCCACCTGTCAGCTGCATTAAACAATAAAATATCAATTCCATAACAAGGATTATGTACAAACAACATGATTTCACAATGGAAAAGCACAAACATATTAGATGTCAATGAGACTAGGTGTATATTGGCCTAAAATGTAGAAAAGTATCCATGACTACATTACCTCATGTGACATTTGTGGAACAAATATACCCATAGAACATGTGACACTATTCAAAATCATTGTAGCACCTAAATGGTAAAGTACAAACATATCAGAGGTTGACGAGACTAGGTATATTGGCCTAAAATGCATAAAAGTATTCATGACTACATTAGCTCATGTGACATTTGTGCAACCAATGTACCCTAGAACATGTGACACTATTAAAAATTATTGTAGCACCTAAACAAAGCTCATACATTGTGGATTATCTTACGAAAGGAACCTTGCCAAAAAAGGGTTGAGAAAAGCAAGGATTAAATCCATTTAGTGTCAGGCCAAGGGCCATGCCAAGGGGTCACGGACTCGGCCAAGGGCCGGCTGCTAGTGGGAAGGGGTTCGAAAGGGGCTAGGAGCCTATTAAAGGGAGGTTGGGCAGATGGACCAGGCATGGAAGTCCCTTGGTGTTTACATTGGTATCAGAGCTAAACATAGAACTTGGGCACGTTTTTTGCTTGGCTGCATGTGGCATGCACAAAAAACAAAGGGAGGAAGAAGAAGAGGCCGAAGCCCGTGTGTGCAGCAAACCCTAGTCGGGGACGAGGGTGTCTGAGGACCTGCACGAAACCGCGTGTTGTTGGGCTCAGTGGGAGCGCAAGGAAAAAATAGAGACTTTTCGTGCTTGGTCCGCCCTCAAAGAGCTACTGTATAGCGAGCTCCATCACCATCTTCATGGTGCGCTATCGGCGACATGCAGCAGACAATTTGGCGTTAAAGTTTTTTTTTTCCCTTCACCTTGGCCAACCCTAATGGCCTAGTTAAGGGACTCTCCCCACGGTCCTTGATTCGGCAAGCCGCGTTTTGCTTTTTGGCTCGAATTCCGTTCATCGTGGGCCCACAAGCACACAAAGGCTGGGATTTATACGAATTTTGCAGTCCAAATCTGCTGCAACTCGGCTTCTACAGTTTTGCAAAGCCAGCGATTGGTGGCCCAAATTCCCGGATTTGGCTTCTTGCATACAATGCAGCCAACTCGGTGGTGAAGGTACTTTGCTTCGTGTTCTCAAGCTTATCATCGGCTACAACGTTTGTCGGAAAATTTCATGTTCCTCTGGCATAGTGCATACGATGCAATCCCGCTCGTTGGCAACTCCAACTTGCTCAAGGCTTTCAAGAGCGTCATTGGATGCAGGCTTTATCATTATTTTCAAGCTACTCTTCGTTTTGGATTGATGTTCGCTTCCGAATTCAGCGTTTTTTGCCATCCAAGGCGTAATTATACGGTTACTTCTAGCAACCAGCTACGAGCTAGTTGGAATTCACGTATTCTTATTTCTTTTCTCGCACAGTATGTCCACAACATGGATTCGGACATAGATATGCATCATGCATTTGATTTCGAGCAGTCCGCACCCGTTTCGTCTTCCGATGCCACGCCGATGGTTCCTCTCACGGAGAGTAATCGTGCCCCAACGGCAACAGACGATGCATATGAGTTGCTCGACATGCAAGATTTCCGTGCATTGCCAACACGCATGACTGTGCTTGAAATGAATTTTGCACAATTAAATCAGAATGTCACCGCATTATCCGATTTGATTAAGTTGCATATGCGGCAGCAGGCCAAGGGCCCTGCTAGTCAGCCAACTAAGGAGCACGGCTCCACACCAGGCCAAGGGCCGGCTGCTGGGCAAGGCCCTCCTCCGGGACCGCTACACTCTCTGACCCAAAAAGAGGTGGACGATTTGTTGAAAAATACAAAGCCACCAATTTTTTGGGGAGAAGAGCGTGAGCGAGACAAGGACACCGTGAATATTTTTCTCAGTAAGTGGGATGGTATTCATGCCCTTAGACGTACCCCGGATGCAGCCAAGGCGTTGCACACAAGTCTGACTTTGGACGAGAAGGCCTACAAATGGTGGATGTCTCTCAAGGAGAAGGGCATGCTACCACAGACTTGGGCAGCTTTTGAGACTGTCTTCAGGAAGGAATTTCTCCCTACCAATGAGAAGGATAGAAATTGGACCGCCTCGGATGAATGTTCTATGCGCTAGCATAAAACATTATTTGAATATATTTCCCATTATCGGGATGTGATCCTCAAGCTGGAAGGAATGGATACCTTTCAGCAAGTGCGTGGGTTCATCTGTGGGTTAACTCCCGAGCTTAAGAAGCACGTTAAAACCCAGGATCCACAAACACTTGAGGACGCAACAGTGCAAGCTCACATCCATGATGATCCCGATGATTGGGCATTGCATAGTTCGCATGTGCATGGCACTACACCTGTTTCAACACGTCCACAGCATGTGCATCATAAAAGAAAAAATGTCTCTAGTGCATCAGAGACGTCCAAAAAGCCTAAGGGGTCTAGAGGTCCTCTCTCAACGGAAGAGTTTGAGAAAGCCAAAAAAGAAAAGTTATGCTTTAAATGTTTGGGAACTGGACATAGCAAAAAGGATTGTCCCAAGGGGAAATCTGCTACTCAAGACAAGGGGAATGAAAAAGTAGTACACATGGTGCAGCTTTTACCTCTTGAATCCTCTTCCCAGTTTGCTAATGTGGAAGTAACACACACCAAGGCGGTGCATGAGTGCTGTATCACGGCCTCCATGTGGCAGCAGACTTTCAGACCACATGAGTTGGTGCGTATGCATGGCTCTATCCAAGGGCACAGGGTGCGGATCTTGGTAGACGATGGTGCATCACACAATTTCATCAATTATAAATTGGTGAAACGACTCAAATTGCCCCAAACCCCGAGTTCCCATCGCTACAAGGTAGCAATGACTAACGGTCATGATGCTGAGATATGGGAAACTCAGGTTAAAGATGTACCTCTGGAAATTCAAGGATACCGTACCTCTTTGGATTTCCAAGTCATGAATATTGAGAATGGTTGGATAGTTTAGGATCATCCCTTAGACGTAGCTATGAGCATAATAGTCTAATGTTCGAATCCAATGGTGTGCACGTGCTGCTGTTGGGGGAGAAGAATGTACCTTCCTCACCACTTATTTGTACAGCTGAGCTTATGAAGCTCGCTTCTGATGATGCAATAGAAGAACTCTTTTTGTGTTACTCACTGTGCCATTTTATTTCCAATGTGGATGATTTTTTTAATGATGCTAAAGTTTTGAATAAAACTTCCTCAACGCCGCATTCTTCTCTCTCTCCTCTTCTAGCTATGTCTACTAGTTCAAAACAAGCAAATGTTGCTAATGAATTAAAGGAAATTTTAAGGGAATTCAAGGATGTGTTCCCAGATTATTTGCCACCAGGGCTACTGCCGACACGTTTTGTGCAACATGGCATAGACGTGGTTGCAGGCAGTAAGCCAGTGAGTAAACCACCTTACCGAATGAGTCATTCGGAGGCTGCTGAGGTGGAACATCAGCTTGCTGACTATCTCAGTAGAGGGTTTATTCAACCAAGTTCTTCACCATGGGCCTCTCCCATTCTCTTGGTGAAGAAAAAGGACGGTAGTATGCGCACGTGCGTAGATTACCGTGGATTAAATGCGGTTACTGTTAAGAACAAGTACCCATTACCACGAGTGGATGAGCTGTTTGATAAGCTCACCCACGCTCGTATATTTTCAAAGATTGATTTAAGATCTGGGTATCATCAAGTACGCATCAGGCTTGCGGATATACCCAAAACAACGTTCCGAACAAGGTTTGGACATTATGAGTTGTTGGTGATGCCCTTTGGGTTAACCAATGCTCCAGCTACGTTCATGACACTCATGGATAGTGTCTTGAGACCATACTTGGAAAAGTTTGTTATCGTTTTCCTCGATGACATTCTTATATATAGTGCATCTGAGGAAGAGCACTTAGTACATTTGAAACAAGTGTTTCATTTGTTACGCCAAAATCAGTTATATGCCAAGGAATCCAAATGTGATTTCCTCAAGGAGGAAATTCACTACTTGGGGCATGTTATTTCGGCTGCAGGGTTACACATGGATCAATCCAAGGTGGATGCCATTCGGAGGTGGCTCTCTCCCAAAAATTTGGAAGAGCTCCATATTTTTTTAGGCTTTCCAGGTTTTTATCGTCGATTCGTTAAAAACTATGCCCATATTGTTGTTCCCATGACAGATCAACTAAAAGCAAAGGGCAAGACCTTTCAGTGGGGATTAGAACAACAACAAAGTTTTGACAAACTTAAGGACACATTAGCCACAACTCCTGTTTTGGCTATTGTGGATCCCTTAAAGCCATTCGTTTTGGAAACGGATGCTAGTAATCGTGCGATTGGAGCAGTCCTTCTGCAGGAGGGAAGGCCAATTGCATTTGAAAGCAAGAAGCTGGATTTACTCTGCCCACGAACGAGAGCTCTATGCAATCGTGTCTGCTTTAAAGACATGGCGACATTATTTGTATGGTGCACAGTTCGAGATTGTGTTTGACCATGAAAGCATCAAGTGGTTTACACAACAAAGTGATTTGAAGGGTCGCAAGGCCAGGTGGGCTGAGATTCTTCACGAGTATGATGCCAAGCTACGATATCGCAAAGGGCGGTGCAATGTAGTGGCTGATGCTCTCAGCCGAATGCCAGAGATCAACTCTCTCCTTTTCACGGAATTGCGGAGTGAGTTTTTGGAATCTCTCAAAGGTAAGTGCGAGCATGATACTGCATACTCCAAGGTGTGGAGCTATGTTAGAAAGAGGGATCCTTCTCACTCCAATGTTGGTAGTGGTTTTGTTTCCTCCACACCCAATTCTCCTCTTTCGAGTGATGAACTGCAGAGATGGAAGAATTTTTCCATCGATGATGGGTACCTACTCCACAAGGGGAGAGTGTGTGTACCAACGGATGCAGACATTCGACGCCAAATTCTTTATGAATGTCACGATAGTCCAAGTGCAGGGCACCCGCGAATTAAGAAAACTTATGCACTCGTAAGATGACAGTTTTACTGGCTAGGTTTGCATGGGTATGTTCAAGACTATGTCTTGCATTGCCAAAAATGTCAAGTTAATAAAGCAGAGCGCCTGAAAGCAGGAGGACTCTTACATCCTTTAGAGATTCCCAATGGTAAATGGGAAAATATCTCCATGGATTTTATTGTGGGTTTACCAACCACTATTCGAGGACATGACTCGGTATGGGTAGTCGTAGACCAGTTGACTAAACTTTGTCAGTTTATTCCAACCAAGTCAACCATTAAGACTCCAGAATTAGCTAAGTTATTTGTGGACAATATTTACCTGTTGTATGGATTTCCAAGTAACATTTTGAGTGATCGTGATCCCAAGTTTAACAGTCATTTTTGGAGGGTTGTTTTTATACGATTGGGTACACAACTTAATTTAAGTACGGCTGATCACCCTGAAATAGATGGTCAGACGGAACGAGTCAACCAAATGCTAGAGGATATGCTACGAGCATACGTTAGTAAGAAGCAATCAGATTGGGAAGATTATCTTCCTATTCTTGAGTTTGCATATAATAGTGCTAAGCATGTTACAACTAGTTTTAGTCCATTCATGCTTATGTATGGTTTTCAACCTAGATCACCAGTGACGGTGGGGTTGGCAACTGAGAAGCTCCAACAGGTCAAGGAGTTTCTCCAAGATCATATGGAAATGCTGAGACTTTCTCGTCAAAATGTTCGACAAGCACAAGATCGGTATAAGAAGTATGCTGATGAGAAATGTCGACAAGTTACCTTCACGGAAGGTGAAGAGGTATTTTTGCGTGTGCTAGAGCATTCAGAAAGTCTGAAGACTGGACCTACACCAAAATTATCTCCACGTTATTGTGGGCCATTCAAGATACTCAAGCGAGTTGGTGATAGGGCCTACAAAATTGAGTTACCTTCGCACTCGCGTGTCCATCCGGTATTTCATGTAAGTCGTTTACGTAAACGCTTGCATGGGGACGACAATGTTATTGGCCAGTAGATATTGGTTGATTTCACTGAACCTCCCACTCAACAGCATGAGCCTGAATGCATTTTAGATTTTCATGAACTCCGTACTCGTCATCATGTACGTAGTCAAGATTTAGTCAAGTGGAAAGATCGCCCTGAAGAGGGTGCCACTTGGGAAAACATTAGTGTTCTTAATAAGAAATTCCCCACTTTTGTTTTCGAGGACGAAAACGCTTCTCCAAGGGGGGAGTAATGTCAGGCCAAGGGCCAAACCAAGGGGTCACGGACTCGGCCAAGGGCCGGCCGCCAGTGGGAAGGGGTTCGAAAGGGGCTAGGAGCCTATTAAAGGGAGGTTGGGCGGATGGACCAGGCATGGCAGTCCCTTGGTGTTTACATTTAGACTGAAGCAGAGAATTACATATTGATTGAAGATCACCTCTACATGAGAGGAAAGGACGATCAACTACGGATGTATGCCATAGAAATTGAGTATATTCCAATTCTTAAGCAAGCTCATGATGGACAAGCAAATGGACATTTTTTTGTAGACAAAATTGCAAAAGAAATTCTTACTATAGGAATTTGGTGGCCTACCTTATTCATGGATGCTAAAGCTTACGTAAAAAGATGTGACGAATGCCAGCAAACAAAGGTACATATGCAAAGAGTCAAAATTCCTCTACGACAATGATGGGGACCAAATTATTTTCCATAAACTAATTTGCATATTTTAAAGCACAAAGAACACAAAAACAACTTGCAAGTTATACCACAACCACAATAGCACCTCCTTAAATTGATGCAATTCAAATGAAGTATAATTGGATTGGAGAGATGGACGTATGCATCAACATACATCTTCCAGATGGATCGACACAGTGAGCACTTGTGGGCACATGGCTAGAGGCAATGTCATCAAATATTCTACATACATGAAGATGATAGACGTACCATCATCAACAAATCAAATAGAGAGCTTAAGGCTACAAATTGAGGGAAGATAATAAGACTAGGCCAAGTCAATCTGTCAACCAATATCAACAACCATTCATGTTTTGGAAAATACAAATCTCAATGGAGCAGCCATCCTAGGTTTTTCCTAGATGACTGCTATGGCAAATACAGATCTCAATGTAGTCATCCTAGGTGTTTCCTAGATGAGGACATACAAATAAATCTTAGATTGGCAAGGGTGTCGTTAAGAATACGTTAAAGTTCATCCTTAATGACACCCCTTATGTCTCTCCACTAGCAAAGATTAATCATATGTGGGAAGTACAACACATCGTTGTAGATCCACAATAAGTGATGACACCGACACCTATACGACATTCCAACAAACAATCAACTAGGAAAGTATGGGTGAAAAAGTCAATCATGGCCAACAAATCTAAGTAGATATGGATACCCAAGGCAATAGTTCATAAGGCCACAACCATAACAAAATAGCAGAATACTTCTACAAGATCTCAACAACCTCAAAGTAGCTATACTTGGAAGTGGCAGCCCAATCGACGATCAAAATCCACCGCAAGTCCACCAAAGTATCAATGGGCTCCAAAAGAATCACCAACCCACAAATCCCAACCAATGAGAATAACTTGGCAATAGAGATCGAAACTACTGACTCGACAACGAGCTCATCAGTATCCACTAACCACAACCACCAAGTACAAGTGGGCAACAAAGAAGCCAAAGACAACAAAAATCATGACACAGGTACTTTCCAACACCCATAATCAAAGAAAGAGTGTGACATCTTCAAACACTTTTGTTTGGACAATGTATTATAGATAGAGCCTTGACAAAAAAAACCACGGAACATACAGTTCAATACCCACATCTTGCACAACACAGTGTTACCCCATGCATTTCTCCCATTGGCATAATAGGGAAACATTACATGGCCTTGCATAGACACAACAGTATTATCGCCCATGCACATTGCACAACCTTTCGTGCAAAACGACTCAAATTGGGAAGGGGAGAGTAGCAGCATATGGCAGCTACAAGATGATAAGAATTCATGTGTACATTGTATAAAGTGTGTTTTGTTGCTTAATTTTTATATTTTTCTTGCTTTTTAATTTTTTAATTTGGTTTTTACCTCTTATTAGGCATATTAAGGAGCCATATTGAAAAAATTTCAAGAATCATGATGCCTAGAGTGAAAGTATATATATATATATACATGAGTGTGAGCAATAATTTTGGCTAATTTTTGACAAATAATATTGACTTTTAGTTAATAAAAAAAGCTAATAAGGATTAAAAATAATAAAATTATCCAAAAGAGCCAACATTGAGTTTTGAAAGCAAACACCAAATCAATAGAGCAAGCGCTTCAAGCATGGCGAGTTTCGAAAGATTTGGTGCACATCAATTTTTTGGCCAACTTACGACCTGATCAGATCCACAAAATCAAGGGAAAACAACGACGAGATATCCAATCATGAGTCTTTTGAGTTGTAGGTGATATAACATGAGTAATTAAGGCAAAGAAGGTAAGAGTACACTTGGGTTCTCAGTAAATTGGATACATATATCCAAATAGGCCAAAATAGTCCTCATTTGCATTTATGAGAGAGAGAGAGAGAGAGAGAGAGAGAGAGAGAGAGCTTTCTAATGACCTAGATTATATGCAAGTTTTTTCTCTCTACGAGCCATTCTCTACCAAATTTGATAGGTACGGTCTTCATACCTCCCTTGACATGTCTGTATGAGCAACATAACACAAAAAACACCAAACAAATCACACAAATCAAAATCAATCAAGAAATTCTACAAAGAGTTCAATGCTAACAAAGAGGGAAAAAATGCTCCAAACTCAAAAGGGTTTAAGAAAAACACTTCACAAGTCAAGTGCTTCAAGGTTGCATCATCAAAGTTCAATTTTATGGTGGCACATGGATCACGATCCATGTTCCTAAATAACCTACCTCAAAAAGAATTCTCCAGGTGACTACCCTAAATCTGCGCCAATACATTGCTACAAAAACAATAAGAAAAAGAGTTCCAACATGAATCGTGATCCATGTCTGTAACTCTCTTAGATTTGGACTAGAAAGTTGCCAAGTGTTAGGTCATAGCCTTGGAATACCACCCCTAGATTTTGCCTAAATTTGGACACATATTGTCCTAAAAGCTCCAAATTCTCAAAAAGTCGGACCTCAAATGGTCATTTCAACCTAGACAAAGGAAAAGTGGCACAAACCCCAAAAGTTTGTGACCAATTATGATAGAAACATGCCAAGATTCCATTTTACAAATTTTGTATAATTTGGCTTCCAAAAATGGATTGCGATCTATGTCCTCGAGATGCCAACATAGCAAGCTTTTGGTCCACAAGTATCTTAGAGTGCGAGAGGCATTAGGAGAGTGAAGAAACTCTCTAAGTTTGGACAAAATTCAAGATTTAGCACTTTCAGAGTCTCTAAGTGCCAAGAGTTAGGGGTTTTGGGAGAAAACATTAAATTGGAACTTGGAAAGTATTTTTATTCTCAAGAAGACAAATTGTAACACTTAGAAGGAGCACAAAATTTCACATCAAGGGCAAAAGGATCAATCAGAGTCAAAATGTGGTGAGAATTGTCATACAAGTGGACGTATAGGTGTTTTTCATCTTCAAAGCATGAGACGAAGGGAAACTAACACCAATTAGCCATAAGATTGCAACAAAGGGGGCTCCAAGAAATAATTTTGGCCAAAATTGAAAAAACAGCGCCATAAGTAGGAAAGTCGGTTAACTTAGTATATTTAGTGTTACCATATACATGTGGTAGTGATATGTGTGAACACACTTAGGACCACCCGGGTATCTTTTCCCTCACTAGGAGGTTTTTTCCCCCATGCATTGTATACACGCCCATCACTCTAGGGCTATCTTATCTTTCCATTGCACACTAAGTAATACTAATCTCTGCTATGTACCTTGAGCTTCCATTGTCTTCTCTAAGTTGTGTGCATTTCCTTGCAACCCTATTTCCAACAATTGGTATCAAAGCAGGTTGCATCCTCTCGGGCTTCGTCGCTAGCATCGCTAATACATGCTTGCTCACTTTCTCTGATTTCAGTGAGCTTTGGTGAGCGGTAAGTTGACAAATACTTTGGGCATGCTCGTAGAGCTCAATCTACTTAGATTTTCCATTCGGGCTCAATGCTTGTGGAAACTCACCCTCCAAAATGTAACCAAGAATTGGAGCCAATGACTCCATTCCTTGGTACCTTGGTTGCTTGATAGTTGCTGCCACACATGCAACTGCTTGTTGTGCAAGTAAATTAGCATCCTCATTTTTTCTAGGAATATGATACAATTGCACCTCTTCAAATTGATTAAACAACCTATGGATGGCATGAACTTTTTTCCTTAGGCTTTCATTCTTACATGCCCAAATGCCTAAGATTTTCTTTACAATGATAAGTGCATCCCCCTTTACCATGAGATGTTGTATCCCTTGACTAATGTACATCTTCAAACCATGAAGTTAAATTTTATACTCCACTTCATTGTTGCTTGTTGAACTAGTAGATCGAATTTATCACTTGTCCACTTGGATTGAGCAACACTAGCCCTCCCTCTGCTTTACCTGTGGCTCGTCCAAAAGCTCCATCAGAGAACAAGGTGAAGGCATTACGGATACTTTTAGGTGGTGTCAATGGTAGAGTCTTTACTTCCAGAAACTTTAATCTCCTTCTCATGCACCCTATCAGTGAGAATCCCTGCCAATTGTGCACGCACACTATCTTCTACCTTGAAAGAGTATTGGATAATTTACTTTGAGATCCTAGTACTAAGATTCATTTGTGATGACATCCAAGGAAACAAAACTTTTGCAGTGAGAATTACAAAGGGTTTTGTTAACAAGTAGGATCTAAATTTTCTCAATGCAAACATGAGAGCAAGCATCACAAGTTCTGCTTCTATGTAGCCTCTCTCCAAAGCATTCATGACCCTACTAGCAAAGTAGATGGGTCACATCCTAGTACTGTGGGGATCTTGTTGTAACAAAATAGCACCAGTTGTTTCTTTTCCAACATTAGAGTTAACAAAGAATGTGTACTCCCAACAAGGAGGCATGAGTGTTGGTATCTCTGGAAAAATGACTTTAATGTTACAAAAATATTCTCAAGCTCATCAGACCAAACAAACTCAACTTGTTGTGTCAATTTTTGCAAGGGGTGAAGTAACTCTGAGGCTAAGTGAATGAAGTAGGACATATAATTCACCTTTTGAATGAATGAGATGACCTTCTTGAGGCTCTTGGGGTAATAGTAACTCAATAAGATCCTTTGCCTTTGAAGGATCCACCTCAATGCCTTTCTGGGAAACCTTGTGACCAAGGAAGATCACTTTATCCTCACCTATTTGGAATTTTTTGGGATTGAGTTGACCTCCCATGTCATAGAGCTCTTAAAAATTTCTTCTACCCTCTATAGATGTAATGACTTTCAGCTATAAATGAAAAAATCATCAATGAAAACCCTAATTGACTTTCTAAAGGATGCCTGAACGTCATGTTCATGAAGCGTTGGAAAGTTGCAGGAGCATTTGTCAAGACAAATGGCATGACTCTAAAACAAAGCAACCCCAATGAGTAGTGTACTTCTCATGGCCAGCTACCTCATTTAGTATCTCATACTGAAATGGAAGGGGGAAGTGATCTCACTTGATTGCCTCATTGAGTAGCCAATAGTCAACACATACTCTCCACTTCCTTTTTTTTAAGGAGTGACCACAACTGGGGAGACCCACTCCAAATTCTCCAAGGGATAGATAAAACCTACTCCTAGAAGCTTCCTTACCTCCTTGATAAGAGCCTAATCCTTGATAACTCCTAGCCTTCATAGCTTTTGTGCCTTAGGTGTGGCCTCAGGCTTTAGCTCGATTTTGTGTTGCACAACATCTACTCCGTGCACGTCTGTGTAGTCTTTAGCAAAAAGCTTAGGAAACTTCCCTAGCACAAGATGGATGCTAGAAGTATGTTTTTGACAACATACCTTCTAGCTTCCATCTTGTGCACCTTGGTTTTCTTGGGGACCTACCTCCTCTAGGCCATGACAAGAGGTCTCTTGGTTGTTTTGCTTAAATCTTACCCCCATGACTTCAATTGAAGTCTCCTCTTCTGTAATGCTATCACTCTTTCTTCTTCTAAGGTGCTCTCAGTCCAATCTTCCACCGTCTCACTTTGAGATATTCTTCATGAAACTCTTCTTGGTGTTTCTCCTTCATGTTAAACACAACCTTCTTGTGATTGTAATTCTTGCAAATCAACTTTCCACTTACCCAATCTTACAAAGGTCGCATTTTCATTAGCCATGGTCTTCCTAGGATAAATGGATAGCCATTTAACTTGGTAGACAAAAATCAATAGTCTTATTAATGAAAAAGGCCTCCACAAAAACATTTTGAAATATTCTTACACACCTAGCTTTGCTATTGTTTTCCATCTTGACTTTGATTTTAGGTGTCTCATCGATGTGCATGCTTAGTCTTTGCATGAGGCCCTCTGTCATGATGAAAATTTGTGCATCCCTATCCACTATACCTTTCCTAACCAACCTTCCTTTGATGTAGCAATATCCTCATTCATTTGAGCTTATGCAATCTTCACAACAACAGGTACATCCTCTTTCACCTTTCTCCTGGTGCTCACTGCCTTTGTTAAATCCCTCCTAGCTTGTGGACACAAGGCTAGAAACTAAGGCCATGAGATATCAAGACCCTTATCTCTCATGTCTTCCAATAGGTTGTATGGAGCCATACAATGTCCAAGAGGGAATTCTTGGAGGTTGATACGACATCAAGTCCTCTTAGCTTTATTTGTCTCCTTCACCTTCTTCCCACGCTCATGGCCACTTTGTGATGTAACTCCTTCTTTATCCTTACCTTTTCCACAACCACGCTTGATGCCATTTGCTTCCATGTGGACCTCATTTGAGTTGGTTACCTCTATCACGTGCACATTTGGATAAAGGCAGAAATCCTTTCACTCATGTTCATGGTTGAGGTCTCACTGCATTTGGCCTTTGCAAAAGTACGTGTTGTCTCCTGCATTTAAGATTGGATAGTTCAAGTTAGCCTCTCCAGATCCCCATGGGGCCAAGGACAATTATACATCCCATGCCCAATTCTTCGCAATTCCAACATTGTAATACTCGCATGTATGGTGGATCTCGTTCCTCAGCTTTCTTTGTTTGTCCACTGGGACGTACAGCTTGTACAAGGTGAATTGAAAAGTTGCTTAAGGATTCGTTCAAATTTCAATTACCTCAGCCGTTACCTCAAACATATCAATGAAATTTGATGCTTGTGTTGCCTCTTTACGTCTAGGACCCTCAACCAAAAGCTCTTCTTGAATGCTCTAACTTCAAAGAAGCCCTAGTTTCAACGACATCAAAGGTGGTGGGTGCACCCACCTCAACTTTACCTTGAGTGTGGGAAATAGACCCGTTCTGAATCTCTCCTTCTTTAAAAATTCTATATTCTTTACCCATATATTCCAAAGGCGTAGAAACTCTTGCTTGTAGGTGTAGTAGTAATCTAGATCTTTTTGCTTGGGCAACAATGTCTTGTCATAGCTTTTGGGTGTTTTGGGGTTTGAAAAAGTATCGCTTGAAGTGATCCAAAACCTCCCTATAGCTTCCTCTAATTTCCTCAAATAGAGAGGAAAACCAAGTTATAGCATCTTTCCTCAAAACTACCTCAAACATTTCTAAGCATTCCTCATCACCTATCACCCTTTTAATGTGGCAAGCCATTTTGAAATTTGCTAAGAATAACTTGGCATCCTTGTCATGCTCTCCAAAAACGAGAGGATATCCTGACATTTGGAATTCGACCTCCATTGAAAAAATTTCAAAGTGAAAGCACATTTCTTTTTTTTCTTTCTTAAAAACATTTGCACACACAATGTTTGCTAGGTTGCAATTTGTTCTAAAGAAAAATAAAAACATGCACATCATATGATTTGTGATAGTCAATAAGAGGCAAGATGACAGGTTGTGGTGATTCAAGGAGTTCACCTGTCCTTTGAGCACCAAACATAAACACCATACGTTGTTGAAAAAGAATCTTTCTACTAATGGCAACATTTATCCTAATATGTGGTGTAGAGTGAAACGGATAAATTTCTATTCTTGGTCCATTATCCATGGTCTATGCATAGCCTAATTCTTAAAATAGAACAAAAATATAAACATTGAGGTCGTATTTAATGAAAGAAAATATAACGAATTTACTGATGCGTTTATTTTTGCTAACCTACGAGGACCTAAACTTCTACAAATCACTCGTTGCAATTGTAGCTTAGTGCTAACAATGATGTGTACCTTTTGCCTTGCAATTTTCACCTTCCTGATTATGGGTTGAGAGCTTGTTGGAGCCATCCACAATAGCAACCTTGCCATGGTTCTCCTATATCACTATTGTTGCAGCATCCATTTTGCAAGGAGGTCTGTCATCCATGGATGTGTCCTTGAAAAACTAAAAGCCATCAGATAGTTCTGTTTTGTTTTTGTCATATGAAAGCAGAGAAGAACTTTTCTCAGCATTGGTTTTTGTGAAGGAATGATCATGTTAGACTCTTAACGGACTAATCTCATGGCAAGTGGAAAGCTAAGTATAGTGAACTCATCCCCACGCTCTGTGTATGCAATTTTGAGTGCCCAACACTTGGAAATTCTAAAATCTTTACCATCCACATTGGGTAGGTGCACTCTGACTTGGTGCTGCATAGTATTGCAAAGCAAAATGGGTGATACTTATGTTGACATTCCAGTAAGAAACCCCCCGCCATGTGGTTAGCTGAGAGGGGTTTTCCACATGCAACACATTCGCCACCAATATGTGCAACCGGTTTAAAAAAAGAGGCCATTGTAGGTGGTGAAGGCACCATAAGGCTTTACTCTCCTGCTACATATATTGAATTTTTGTAGCCATGAACACTTTTGGAGATGTCAAGAACCGTGATTCACATTCCAAAGCATTCATGCTCTCCTACCAACCAAAGCAAAGACAACAGCAAAGGATAAGATCATTTGTTGCTTGGTTGCACTTAAATGCGCTACCGGACTTATTCTTAACAAATTAAAGCAGATTGAAGAATGCTTGGCAAGCACTTTTGAAACACCAACAAAGCACTTTTTGTGTAATTTCTTATTAATTCTAAGACCTACTAAGCACTTCTAAAGCGCAGGTGCTCTCTAAGCTCTTTCTAAGCACTTCTATGAACTTTCTAAGCAACATTGAGCACTACAAAGCACCTCTAAGCAGTTTCTACCTTGCTTTGTAACCACTTGCTAGGCACTTTCTAATCACCTCACAACACTTTGTAGCTATTTCTAAGCACTTCAAATTACTTTCTAAGCACCATTGGCCACTGTAAAGCACTTCTAAGCAGTTTCTACACCACTTTTTGTACCTTTGCTTAGCACTTTATAACACCCCCCATAGCACTTCGAGGAGCTTTCTAAGCACTTTGAAGCTGGTTCTAAGCACTTCTAGGAACATGCTTAGCACTTCTAAGCACTTTCGTAGCACCATTGAGCACTGTGAAGGACTTCTAAAAAGTTGCTAAGCAGTTTCCATGACCTTGTAAGCTTTTTGTAGCTCTTTCTAAGCACTTTGAAGTACTTTTTAAGCACCATGACCATTGTAAAACACTTCTTAGCAGTTGCTTCACTGCTTTCTGTACCTTTGCTAAGCACTTTCTTAGCACCATTGAGCACTATGAAGGACTTCTAAAAGGTTGTTTACCACTTGCTAATTAGTTTCTAACCACTTGCTAAGCAGTTTCCAATGACCTCTATGCACTTTGAAGCTCTTTCTATGCACTTCTAAGCACCATTGGCACTATGAAGCCCTTCTAAGTAGTTCCTTACCATTTGCTAAGCAGTTTCTAACCACTTGCTAAACAGTTTCCAATGACCCATGTGAGCACTTTGAAGCTCTTTCTATGCACTTGTAAGAACTTTCTAAGCACCATTGAGCAGTTCTAAGGAGGTGATTCAATGTGAAGCACATCTAAGAAGTTGCATCACCTCTTAGCACTTTTGAACTATGTTTAAGCACTTGTAAGCATTTTCTAAGCTCCATTGAGCAGTATGAGGCATTTCTCAGTATTTTCTAAAACCCTCAGTATTTTCTAAGAAGCTCACCATTGGATGGGGCCGCTTGATATACCTTCTGGTACAAAAGCCTACACTCATCGACAAACTCATCTCTCACATGGTGAAGAAATAGCTTCATGTTTTTCTAGCTCATTAGGTGGAGGGGTATGATCTTCAAATGCAAGTTCTTGCATCGTGTTCTTCAAGGTCCTATGGCTTGGTAAACCGCCGGTGGCAGGTGACTTCATAGTGTGACTTGTGCATAGAAGGAAGAGAAGGGCTAATGCCTACATAGTAGGTCAAATATGTGCAGGGTGGGAATGCAGAAACAGTACATGCAAAACATGACATGCAATCTTAATGACACGCATGGAGAGAAACTCGAATAATCTTAATGACACGCATGGAGAGAAACTCAAATAGAGATTTGCGTTTACCTTTCAAGTGCAGTAGAGCTCCTTGTAGAGCTACTCCACATGGGAAGTTTTGAGTGAGAATGGGAATGGACATGCAAGAAGGACAGTCGTTAGGTGCAATAAGTGACCCACCCCTCCCATACATGAGTGGTTTACAATTTAGTATTCAAACTAGTGGCCCATTAACCTCTTAAAATTACCCTTTTCTTTTTAATAAATCACATTTCTCCTTCCAAAGTAGTCTCTAGAGGTACCCCCTAAAAATGAAATAGTGGTACCACCAATATGTGCTTTCATCCAGATGGAGTTGATTTAAAAAAGTCCTTCCCTCCCCTTGCCTTTGATGGTCATAGTGGACAACCCTTCGTCTTGCGCATGCATTAAGGGAGCTCCCTCTCCAACTTGCCACCTTGCTCACAACTTTCTTCTTCAATGGTAGATCACTACCTTCCCTTTCATGACCTCTGAGGTAGCACTCCTTTCTTTAGACAACAACCCTTCCTCTTCTTGCTTTTGGTATGCCCTCATGTGCTTGCGACCTCCTCTTCTCCATCTCCATGTGGTAGCCGTCTCTCGGTATCATTTCCCATTGCTGCCCTTCTTTTCTCTCCCTTTATGCAGCCTCAGTTATTCACAGCCACCTCACCTACAAGTTTTGGCTTGCCCTTTGTACTACTAATTCCTAGCTTGTCCTCCTGATTCTTTCTCCCATCAATGCTGCCAACTCTTTCTTCTTCTGCATGCGGTACCCAACACTACCTCACGACATCCCCCTTTATGATAGTAGCACATCTTCTTTTTGTTTTTTTCCAATGCTTCTCCATCCTCTATGAAATCTGTAGCTATGCCATGTAGTGCTATCTCTCCTCTATAACATTCAGCTCCTTCTTTCTCTCTTTCTTTAGACACTGCAACCAATGTAAATTTGCTCCAATTATTTGCTTCTCAACACACATTCAGGTATACCCGTATATCATGAAACTCGCAGCTTGCAACTCGAGAAACAATGGCCACCTCCTTTGCTCACCTTCTCTCCAGCGCTCCCTCTCACTGGCTGGCCGCCACCCCTCCCTCCAAGAGCATCCACTTTTTATCGATAGCTCGGACTCCTTGTTTCCCCTATAGTAGCACCATTTCCCTTTTCCTGCCACGCTTCCTCCTCTCAATCCCATGCACTCCCCTTCTTTTGCACGGCGTTCACCACCTTCAATTTTTCTAAAAAAACTCTACTCTAGTTCCTCATCCCACCTGCTTGCATTTCCGACTCCTTTTTCACAAAAAAACTCCCGCTTTATCTCCCTTCACACGCACTACATAGCCCCTTTTTCATCCATGTAAAACATACTTTTTTAACTTCCCCTTCACCTTGGAGCCTTGTGGCAGACATTTTCCTTCATCCATACAAAAATATGCCTTTTTCTAACTTTTGCTTCATCATGCAAAGTTCTCACCACCGTGTCGAGGGTAGCCTCGCACACCGAAGAACAATCCATCTCTATCTTTTGTGAGATTCAAGCCGACTCCCAATGTCGCCACTGAATCAAATCCCTGCCAAAGATGATTATTGAGTAAGGGACCCCCATCGAGAAAGGTCATGATTGTCTTTGAGCTCTATCTGGTATCCGTCTAAAGAATGGAAAAGCACCTTTACACAAGCACATGAGAAACTTCAAAACGCCAATCTCAACTAGCCCTTCTACATGTACACCATAGTACTATCTCGTGTCATAATCACCAACCTACTACAAACTGATCTCAATCTTCACCATGGCATAACTTTCTCCTCTCGAGGACTCCAAGTGCCAAACTGTAGAGGTTAACTTGCAGAGCACCTCAAGGGCTTCAAAAACAATGGTAGGCTTTGCGCTTTAGAGACTTTCAAGATTTCATGAGCAGAAGAGTTGCAAGCCATCTTTAACCTGTTAACTGTCACATTTGACACACACATTTTGATGGGACCTGCTGTATCGTGCACCATGTACATGCTCAAGCACTCTGTTGTTCATATGCCTGCTTCTATACACTTGCTTTTTGCCTTTAAATAAGTAGACCAAGTTTTGGATGCACCATCATTGCCGGCCCCCCTAGTTGAGCATTAATGCTCAACCATAGCATAATTTAGGTTTAATAAGACTGCATAAGAAAAATTATATGATATATAGTAAATGTATAGATAGTATAGAGATTGAGAGAGAGAGAAATATCATTAGCTGCACAATCCTCCAGGGTTGAACGGAAAACCACGGGCTCTTCCATGCATGATATAAACTCCATCTGGATCAAAAGTAAAAATATTTGCCTACCGTAAGCCATAGTTGCT
This sequence comes from Adiantum capillus-veneris, assembly GCF_014529385.1. NCBI lineage: Eukaryota > Viridiplantae > Streptophyta > Polypodiopsida > Polypodiales > Pteridaceae > Adiantum > Adiantum capillus-veneris. Next base: position 80,593,453 of record NC_140943.1, read on the forward strand.
ACCATCTGAGTTTAAAAAAAAAAATCTACTTCCTATGGATAATATCCATCATCCCTTGGATCAATATATGGCACTGGCCATAACCATCCTCTTGCAAAATATGCATATACACTCCTTTGTTTACACATGTAGACCAAGAAACAAGCCACCCTTGTAGCTCTTCATAGCATCGCTCTTTATCAACCTATATTTATAATCTCTTGTATACATTATGAGCATGTGTATCAATCTTTGAATCACTTGCACCGTATGCAATAGTCCAACCACCTACTAGAGAAGTCCCCATAGCATGACTCATATAATGTAAGCATTGTAACTCATGCATAACATCTCAAAAAACGACCCTCAATAACATGTTCTCATGAATAGCATAGCACAGAGTTGCAATACCTTGTCGTTTGCCTCCACTTGATGTGTAGCCAAGCATACTTGCTCTCCTTGCAAACTTGTACCCAAAATCTCTATAACTGGCTCAAAAATTGATCCCATACCCAATTTTTTAGCCCCAAGAGTATGGCCTGCCAAACCTTCAGCGTGTTCAAAACAAACTAGACTAAGTTTCCTAACTACTAGCTCTTGAAGTGCTTTTTTAACCTCACACTCCACCTCTACTTGCTCTTCAAACACCTGCTCAATCACCATATCATAGGACAAGCAAGAGAAAATATGACCCGAAACTTCATCACCTACAAGGTTGGCAGCACCTTCCTCTTAGCATGTCACCTTGTTCTCATAGACTACACATATACCAATCTCCACAGAGTCAATTGATGGAGCCACCGCTCCACGGTCACACACCAACTCTAGAATCATACAGTGCACCTCTACATGCCCATCCAGGCAAGTTTGCCCAACCTTCTGCATAGGCAAACCATCTTCACATACCTATGTTTTGTCTTCTCCCAAAGTTAATGTAGATAGCAGATTACTTTTCTTTGCTATGTCTTCTTAGTCTGGCACTTTTAGTAGACTATTTCGAGCATCGCTTCCCAGTCTTTATCTTCTTCTTCAATTGGCTCCACCATCTCTTGCCAAGCTTATCCTCCTGCTGTGCACCATGGCCTTTAGAGCCTGTTACAACTTAGTCTTCATGCATAGCTATATATGGCACCCTTTCAAGGCTTGTTTCCTTGTTGAAGTAGCAAGGAATCAGCTATCACTATCTTCCTGTATGATCACATGAGAAACATAGGGTCGGTAGATTGAAAAATATGCAGCTTGTCTTACCCCTTGATTAGTTATAATTGATGCCCTCCTCCCGCTTGTGTCATCTTTGGTTTCTCTTTGCACAATACAGGAGCATAATCTTCATGATTGAGGAGCCCCAACTCCACTTTTTGCTTTGCTTTCTTGCTCTTAATTTTTTCCAACAAAATCTCATCGGCATAGCTCTTTGGATTTCCATACTTACCTTCTCTCTTATCTTTGGGTGTAAACACACCATGAACCTCTCCCATTTGAAACCATCTCCATTTTGCAATTGAGTAGCAGTAGCTAGTTGCCTCCAAATAGCTTTGACCCTAGCTATAAACATCAAAAGTCTTCATGCATGTCTTGCTTCAATACCTTAAGTTTCACATCCAAATCTGCAGGTGAGATCCTATGCTTGCAGTCTTGGATAAAACAAGCTTGAACCACCTTCCATGACTGCTGATCGGGAACTTCAAACCCCTTAAAGCAAGCTTTGGCTTTCCCTCACATCACCGATGGCACATCCCTCAACTTAGCTTCGTTGGTCACCATCCGTATCGACACCACGTATAGCTTCACATCTCATATCCGATCTTCAGCATCTACACTAGCATGCAATCTTAAACCATGCTATTGAACCATGCCATCCGTTTAGCAGTAATGTGCTCCTCAATGGGGTCACCGCAAGATGGAGAAGGGGAATGAGGAACACACCCAACACACAGCACAGATACCTCTCTATAGACCATGGTATTCATTGTACCCCCACCCCTAGTAATCACACAGAGAGGCACACCATCTGCTAGCCTTTTCCACATATGTCCATGCCAGAACACTCTAGATTAATACACACCCCCAACTGCAAAGCAAATGATCATGGCTTAAATCGTCAACCCTTTAGAGCACCTTCCACCACATATGTGAAACATCAATATCAATCTACATACATTGAGTTTCTCAAGGCTTCATACATACTTACAAGTGCTCCCATAGATTCTCTTCTCTCTGCACAAACCACACTCACATACAAATCACTTACACAATGACACACGACTAGATTTGCACACACCACATCTACATACACACCATGGTACTATCCCATGCCATAATCACCAATTTGATGTTGTAGATTGAGCCAAATCTTCACCATGGCATAAATTTCTCCTCCCAAGAATTCCAAGGGCCAAACTGTAGAGGTCAACTTGCAGAGCACCTATGGTGCTTCAAAAACACTGGTAGGCTTTGGGCTTTAGCCACTTTGAAGCTTTCCTGACCAATAGAGCTGCATGCCATCTTTAACCTGCTGATTGTCACATTTGACATTACACATTTTGATGGGACCTACTGTACCTTGCACCCAGTACATGCTGAAGCACTCTGCTGTCCATATGCCTTCTTCTACCTTTCCATAGGTATACTCTCCAAAGTGACCCACATAGTCATACATGAGCACCATACCCATGCCACATAATCTGCACCAAAAAGAATGCAATCTGTGAGAAAAATGTTGAAATTTGGCACATTACCTTGTCGGTCAAAAAGTGCATCGACCAAAAAGAAAACGCATAGGACAATCAACCACCTAGTAGTGATCAAAGTTATTGTTCGAGAACCGATGCTACTTTTTAGGAGAAACAACTCCAAAATGATCTGTCGGAGCTGTATGTGTCGGATGTGGGTTGCCAAAGGAGGGAAGCAAGTTGTCACAAAGGAGACTACACTGGATTCGATCCACTTTAGATGTGGGCTGGAGGAGAGATGATGCCACTCCCACTCATTCTATCTCTTGGTAAGTCAAGACCGGGATGTTGGGATACTGGGAAGAGTTCATCAAAGCAAAACCCCTCCGGAATGGGCATGGGAGGAGAGCTATGTTGGAGGAGGGTAGCCAATGTTGAGGTTATGTCCAAGAAGTGCCAAATTTCTCTCTCTCTGTCTTGCTATGTCAAAGCCAATACTGAAAAGAACATCTGATGCCAAAAAACGGTAGTCAATGCCGTCTTTCGTCGCCATATGAAAATGCCAAATCTCCAAGTCGATATCAAAGCTGAGAAGGATGCTTGATGCCGAGAGAGTGTGCTTGTTGCTAATACCAAAATTGAGCTACGCTCTCTCTCTATCTGTCAAAGTCATGATGCTATCGTGGGGAGAAAATGCCAAGTAGAAGGAGTCGTCAATGCCGAGAATCCGAGCCAAAAACTGATACGCCAGGCTCATCGATGCTTGAAGACGTTGAAGGAGAGCCAATGTTCTCTCTCCCCCTTAAGCAATCTGACTACAAGATATGGCTCATTGCACTCAGCTACTGCTCAGAGTACCTGCACACTACTTTCTAACAATTTTCAGCTCCTGCTGTGTGTGCACCTGCTACAAGACCCATCAATGCTCGCCAATGCCTAGTGCATCCGTAACTGTCTGGCTCACTGTCCGTGTCAACTTGCACTATCGAATTTTGCAGTGTGTGTGTGTGTGTGTGTGTGTGTGTGCGCACCTGTGCAACACAACATCACTATTTCCTCCCTTGCTCCCTTTGGTGATTCCAATTTCCTTGCTTAAGTCACCAGTGCTAATGAAGGCCTTTCATTGTGTTTATTCAGACCATGATCAATGCTATTTGCACTTTTGATTTTCAGCCCACTTCCAAGCCTAAACAAAAAAGCTTGATTCTAACGTTCTGCTTTTCTATTGCATTGTGTGTGTGTATTGTAACCAAAAAACCTTTCCAAAGATATCTCTCTGCGCTCCATCTTGCTCTGCAATGACTACTTGATTCCTACAAAGATCCAAGATCTCCCTCAAGATTCCTTCTTGAGTACAAGATGAGCTGCACACGGGATGACAGGGGGACAATGTCGAGGATGCACCGGCTCACCGCCTCTCTAAGAAACCAAACACTAGATCTGCTGATCACGATCTGAGTCGATATCTCCACGGCAACCATACTGAACCGCCTCCAATCTGAGGCTGCCAAGCTTATATCACCAAGCTCTGATCACGATCTGAGTCAATATCTCCACGGCAACCATACTGAACCGCCTCCAATCTGAGGCTGCCAAGCTTATATCACCAAGCTCTGATATCGATTGTGAGTGCGCTGATGAGGATGCGTGAATACGTTCATGCACGTGCGGGGAAGGGGAGCATATATGGTGTGTGGGTGGAGCAGATCTCAAACGAGGAGCTCCTTATTAGTTTGTACATGTACAAAGAATAAGGAAAAGCGTGGGCAGTCGGACACAATGTTTGGCCCGGGGTAAGGCACATAACCTTTACCCAACAATCATCCACATGCTTTATGTTGATGATATGCTCATTGTCAAGAAGTCTAGAGATGAGATTTCCATCTTGAAGAAGTCACTTAGCATGCAGTTTCCTATGAAGGATTTGGGAGATGCAAGTCACTTTCTTGGTGTGCGTATCAAAAGGGATAGGAAGCATGGAATACTAGAGTTTTCATAGGGAACATATATCCACAATTTCTTACAATGTTTTAATATGCAGGGGGAGAAGTCTAGCCACATTGAGTACCCCAATGTAGTCATATGCAAAAATAGTAAGAATGATGCTCCCAATTCTGATGTTGAGAAAGTTAAAATGGGCAAGGTGTCATATCTTTTAGCAGTCGGTAGTCTTATATACGCCATGGTAGCCACAACACTAGAAATTGCTTTTGCAGTGGGAGTGGTTAGAAGATTATGGAAAATCCTAGCAGAAAGCGATACCTTGAGATATTTGAAAGGTATGGTAAAGGGATGCTTACACTTTGGGAATAGTGATGCATCCATTGTGGGTTACATGGACGTGGATTATGAAGGTTGTGTGGATAATAGAAGATTCACATTTGGCTATGTTTTCTTATTTGCAGGAGCAGTTATGTTATGGAGATCATGCCTCCAAGATTGTCCATCATCTTCTACCACAAAGACAAAGTATGTGGCCATTTTTGATGCTAGCAAGAAATATGTATGGTGCCTAGTGGATGATCTTGGCATTACTCAAACTCCAGTGTTGTAATGTGATTGTCAAGCCTAAGGTAAGACTGGGCAGGCCAAGGGCCAAGAGAAACATGCGGTAAAGGGGGTCCTATACATAGCATGGCCAAGGGCCTACATAGGGCATGATTGGGTGGTGATTTGCATGTGCTAGTCCCTAGGTCCTCATATTGGTATCAAAGGATAGGGTAATTTTGGACGAGAAAGGGCACGGTCGCGTTTTTTTGGAGAAGGGTTGCCAATTTCATCGTCGTGAAGAAGAAGAAGGTTGTGGGCATGGCGACCTAGCAGGAGGAGGGTGCAAGTCGACCACTACAAAATTGCACCTACTTGGGGTCGTTAAACTTACACTTGCAAGTGGGCAACATCACATCACAATGACATCTTCTTTTGCACATTGTAGCAAGCAGGGTGACTACTTTCACTCTCCCATACATTGCCTGCCATTGTTGCTTACTGCAGAGAACCTTCTTCTCATTTGGGCACCCAAGCCACAGTCCTAAAGGGTTTAAATTCCAAAAAAAGTGAAGGGAGGGTGCCATGGGCCTTCCCCACCCCATCTTCTCTCTACAGAGGAACTTTGGTAGACTTTTCAAGCTTCAGTGTGTACTCTTTGAGCCATGCAAATGACCATGATGATGTATGCATGGTATAGGGGCAGCCCACGTCTGACAAGATATGACGTGTTTTGTAGCTTCATGTAAGAAAAGACGGGGTCGGCAAGTTGTAAAGAGAGTTCATTCCCGCATGCAAGGGCTAACTCATTTTGAGGGGACTCGCAACAAGAGTTGAGAAGTTGCTACAAGGAGTATTGTAGCAGGGTTGGAATACATCAAAGCAGAAGAGAAAAGGAGTAGCTATGCTATAAACCCACAAGGAGTGGTCATGCATATGCTGCGAACCCACAAGGACTGGCCAAGTGAGTGCACATGTCGACTAAGCTTGTATGTTCAAGTTAGGCAAAGTGCAATGTCTTGGAAGAAATGTACAAGCGAATGATCTGTAGTAGTTGGGCTTTCTTGCGAACGGGCGGTATCCAACTAGGGTTTCAAATTTTGCATTTGATTAAGTTTTCCAAGCAGAACATGCATGAATGTCTAACAATGAACGAGTCACCAAACTTGGGCTACAAGGTTAGACCTTATTATTATGAGCTGTGACATGCAAAAGTGTTAACCCTCACGCACATTCCTATCACCTACGATGGACGCTGTATTATTTATTTGGTATAGTCAGGTACCGGGCTTGTCGGTCCAATAGAAATGGTTAAGAGTGATCGCCGATGAGAGCCGCACTCTAAAACTGGAACGTATAATGTGTGGATAAGATTAGCTAAGTGTGGGCGCCCAAGTGTGAATGGGGTGAGCTCATATAAAAGTCAATCTAAGCCTTAAAAACCTCATTCTCTCATTTGTGCAATTGAAGAGTGCTCTTGTTCCATCTCCATCTTCTTCTTCTTCATCTCCTTGTGTGTGTGTGTGTATGCGTGAGAGAGAGAGAGGGAGTGCATCGAGCATTGTGTAGGTAAGATTAGCTAAGTGTGGCAGCCCAAGTGTGAATGGGGTGAGCTCATATAAAAGTCAATCTAAGCCTAAAAAACCTCATTCTCTTATTTGTGCAATTGAAGAGTGCTCTTGTTCCATCTCCATCTTCTTCTTCTTCATCTCCTTGTGTGTGTGTGTATGCGTGAGAGAGAGAGAGAGAGGGAGAGAGAGAGAGGGAGTGCGATCAAGCATTGCGACGACGGAATGGTGGTGGTGAAGCGGTTGAGCGCGAGGTAGCGGCATCTCCCTCTTCTTCATGGCAAGGAATCCTCCACGACAGCAAGTGTAGAGCGGTGACTGACACACCATCGCCATATTTGAGCTTACTAGTTTAGGCTTGTTGTGTGCTTGGAGCCATTTGTGGCTTGCACACAGTGTATTGGCAAGTTCTTTGCATTGACACGTGCGACATAGGCACACATTTTTGGCGCCGTTGCCAGGGAATGACATACACTAAGCTTGAATGGCACTCTGTGCTTCTTTTGTGGTGCAATTTCAATTGTAGGAAAGCTAGGAAGGAAGGTGTGTGTGTTGAGAAGAAGGATTTTGTGTTGCTAGTGTGTATTTCTTTGTTAATGAAGTTTTGAAAGGTTACCGTGTTTTCTCTGTGATAAGGTCTTAGTATCAAGGTTGTTAGTTCTATGTAATGCAAAGTACAGTAAGTTAGAAGTAGATCTGTGAGAGCTAATGAAGTGTGTTAGTGTGTAACAGTAGGTGTATTAGTTGTAAGAAGGTAGGTAGAGTGTGTGTGTGTTCACGCGCAGGCCACGGCGACCTTATCCCAAAAAAAAAAAAAAAAAAAAATTCAAGGTAGGACCGGGATCGGGAATATCTCCTAGACCCAAGCCCAAGCTCACGCTCAGGCTCAGGCCTCAGTCGCCCTTTAAAATTACGTATTTTAGCTTCATATGTAGCTAAAAATTGACTTTTTCTAAAGACCAACGGAGCTTCGGGTGACCGAACGTTGTGTTGTAAAGCACACCGCGACCCTCTGAGTGATACTCTCGTTTTGAGCTATCATACACTTTAATAAAAAAATCGATCATTAAAAAATATAAAAAAAATGAGTGAAAACGGACGCCTAAAAAAGTAAGCGGTAACCTTCGAGGTTATTCGCTGACGCTTGTAGGGTGCAAAAGGCACATGCATCTGTGCTCTGGTCGTGTGCTAGAGACGGAGCAACTAGAGAGAATTTCGACTTACGCGAGTTCTCAATATCCACCTTCCTTAGGTTCCGGGCCCTCGGCGGGACCCAAGGTAGTACAAACCAAGACCCGAACATAGCAGCTAGTGACTCTTCCTCTGACCAGGACGTCATGGAGGGTTTCCTGATGCCTAATCCCGATAGCTCAAGCCAAGACATGGATGCCATGGATCCACAGTCCGGGCCAAGCGTGCTTAGCCACTTGAAGGAAACCTTTAGTAGAGCCACTCGCTCCGAACATGGAGCTAATGATATATGTAAATGAGGGGTGGGGAAGTAAATTCTCCATTCAGACCAACGTAGACCCTACACCCTTAGAGAATGTGCACGTGAATACTTCATTCACTGCACCCCCTGACTCTTCAGAGCTATTCCCCTCCGAGGTCATATTACTCGATGGTAGAAGCCTTGCTGAAGTGCAAGAGGTTGAGCGATATATCCTTGCAGTGAGGGAAAAGGAAATCGAGAGCTTACGCAAGGCGGAGCAACGAAGAGAGTTAAAAATGAAAGCCCCCATGTCAATATCCTTGCTAAGAGAGCAATCGAGTGCTCCTGACTTAGCAACCACTAAGGGCCAACCCCTAGAAAGCAACATTGCATCTAGCTCAAAGGACACCCCTAGCACCTCAATTCTAGATGGAGCGTTCTTAAATGATAACTGGCAGTACGAACTACAAATGGAAACTCTAACCGAGGTCACACCTATCACGTGGGTTGGTTAGATGTCCTACAATCCACAATGGGTGCTACTAGTGTGGAGGATCAACAACAAATATTTTGTGAGGTCATCCATAGGGTCATTGAGTTAGAAAGACAGAACAAGGGGATCAACATGCCTTCAACAGGTCTCATGAGATTCTTGGATACAAGAAAGGCTAAACAACCGACCTTATCGCAAATGGAGACTCCCTCGGTAAGTCCGATGGATCCTCCATACGTTGTTTTGCCAGGGGTCTAAGTGCAATCTGAGCCCACAAGTGATAGCTTTACCTTTCCAAGTCTAGCTCATCTTTCCCTTGATGACACCACGGCTACCATGCCTACCCCAATGATGGGTAGGCCAAGAAACACGCCATGGACCTCATTTGTTAGTAAAGCACCGCTACATGGTATCTCAATGCCTGCAATAGTACCTACAAGTGTGTACCAATCGTATACACCCATCGATCCTCGTACTCATGAAGCGCCTACTCCTCCCATTGTTTCAACAACCTATGCTCACAACCACAACACCCAAGCTCTTATTTCCATGGGACTATACCAGCTAGCATTAGCATGTCACATCCGACGTCTGCTATGCCTAGGGCCACACATATGAACTTTGGGCCACCACATGGCACAACATCGTACCCGACGTGGAACCCAAGGGATTCCTATGCGCCAAGCCCAATGCCAATACCTACTCCACATGTAGTCTCTAGAGCGCCTTCACCCATGGTGCTTGCTCACTTAGGTGACTTGGCAACATTTGCTCAATCTATCGATCGATCCATTGTTGAGAATATGCGTAACACGCCTGATAGAGAGCCTAGAAGTAAGGCAGTACAAATAGCCAAGCTCACACAAAAATTTAGTGGAGACGGGGATGTGAGAAAGCATATCGAAGTGTTTGAACAAATATGCGATTCTCTAGGAGAACACAATGACCTGCATAAGAGTAATGCTTTAAGCCTAACCTTAAGTGGGAAGGCAGGGAATTGGTATAGAACCCTAAGGGTGGAAGAAAAAACGATTTACCCTACTCTTAGGATTTTGTTCTTGAAAGAATACATACAAGAGGTAGTGGTTTGGGGAGTAGCCTCTCAACTCCAGAAAGCCCAACGAGAGGAAGGAGAGTCGGTGAGAGACTTTATAAGTCGCTTAAAGCATTTGAATTCTCGTTGTAATCCAAATGAAAGCTTCAATAATAATCAATTTCTTAATAGATTCATTAGAGGTATCACCACTTGGGAAGCAGTCACCACCACTGCGATCCAATTGGAGGATAATTTAATGATTCAAGGAGAAAGAGTGTTTGTTGAGCCTAAATCTATTAGCTCGCAAGCATCAGGGCATCAAACAATGACCCTAAAGCTTAATGTTAAGAAGCCAAAGATATCTGAGATGACTTTAGCAGATCTCACCAAGGCCATTCAAGAGAGTCTTAGAGATAATCGTGCTCCGCAAAACAATCATATGTATCCAAGAAGGGAGAAATAATGGTGATCAGTATGCTATGGACCGCATAGTGCCAGTGAATGCCCTACTTTCAGAGTAAAATTCAATGGGAACTACAATGCCTGTGGAAGGTATGGTCATCAAGCTAAGGATTTCATAGTATTTAAGCACGCGATGGCCAATAGACCAACCTTCGCATGGATAGACACACCTCGAGTGTCGGAATGGATGCCAATCCCACCTCTTGAACAAACAACACAACACATGGTCCCTAGGGCCTAAAATGTTGTTCAAACAATACCCTTACCACCTCCAGTGCTAGGACCGCAACCACCACATCCAAGAATCACTTCTATGCATCAAGTGGGTTGTGAGTCATCTATTGCTTGTTTGGAAGGCTTTGAGGAAGATATAGACCCTAATATTGCCTATGGGATGGATGTGCTTGAAGAAAGTCCACAACACTACATGGAAACTATTGGAGACAAGTCAAACCTGTATATCAAGTAGCTGCTCTTGCGGCAAGAGTCCAAAATATCAATTACCCTGCTAAGAGACCACCTCTTCAATGCTATGAGTGTGGAGGTCCACATCGTGTAGTTGAGTGTCCTATTAGGCTACAAAAGAACGCCACACTAATGAAAACCAATCAATCAAGAATGTCTACAATGCCGATACTCATGTGTAATCGATGTGGCATAGATCATTTGATTGTCCAATGTCCAAATAATCCAAATGCGCCAAAGATCACGCCATTAAACTTCATTGAGGTTACCAAGGAGCCATCACAAAGTATACCTGTGGTACCAGTAAACGTACTCAAACGATGGATGCTCCAAAAACAAATTTTATTCTTGAGGAAAGAGACACAGCATCAATTGCCCAATCTCAAAAAAAGAAGAAAACACGAAGGAAGAGATCGCAAAAAGCACCAAAGTCAGACCCCAGTTCAAAGACCAACATAGGGACCGGTGACGACCCCGTATATATGAATGACGCTGAAGAGGATTCCGATTCTAGTGAAGCCATGGAGACCAAAATGACTACTAAGATAGAAACCAACAAGGAAGATCTTCATGAGCCACAATGGCCAGGATCCAAGAAGAAGATAGGAACTTATACAAACCCTACAAAGGAGATTGAGCGAGTCAAGCAATTAAGGATTTTGGTAGAAGATACCCAAAGGGATCTAGAACCAGCACCTAGGCAGATCCAGATTACAGACACTATCTTCCCTACGCAACAACAACCTCACCAAGTCCATAGACCCTTAGCCATACCTAGTGTCATCCAAGAAGAAAGTGACTTAAAGTCGTGGGAAAGTGGTCGTACTCACTTCTTGATGGAGATAATGTTTACAGAGGGACTACATAATCCTATCGAAGAAATAGAGATCCCATATTCCCACGTCAAGGGGCTGAAGTCCAAAAGGTGCCGTTAAACATTTCCAAATTGATGGATTTCATGTCTTCAGAAGTTAGAACCACCATCATGTACAAACTATATAAAGACCCTGAGCTAGTCTCAGCTCTTCGAGCCTTCCTCAATGGAGAACTAAAGATTGGGCTACCACAATTTGCACAGATGGATGGAGTTGGGGAGATGCCAATAGAGGAGGAACACTTAGATCCACAACCCAACCTAAATGAGAACCTTGTTATAGAAATACCTGTTAACAAGTTGGGAAAATACTTTGAGGGTGATGAATCCAATGCAACCTTACCAATCACTACCAAGGGATTAACTGTGAAGGGAATCCTTGATGGTGGCGCTGGGGTTAGCATTGTGACTAAAAATTGCAGGGAAACTATGGGAAGACTCTACCTTGGGACCACAACCATAGTAGTGAAGATTGCCAATGGGTCTATTGTTAAACCTATTGGGATGCTAGCAGATCTCAAGATCAAGGTCTTTGGACATAAAATAAGAGTTACCTTCATTGTTATGGATTTCTCCAAGCACACTATGGCATCGAAGATGATTTTAGGATGTCCTTTCATGAGGGAAGCAAAAATGGTACATGGTTGGTCTAAAAACCATGTCTACCTCCAATTCCAAGATTCTGTCATTCGAGTGGATATTGTAACCGGTCGAGCGCATCCCCTACGAAATAGGTTTATAATTGATCATAGATCTGACACCACAGTTCACTCGGCCCAATTGCAGTATTGTTACACGTGTAAAGAGGACACTGATGTTCGGGAAGATTCTCCTTATATGGATGTACTACCTGGGATGAATGAGTCCGACAATGTGGATTGGGTCCACCTAGCAGCAACCATAGACACTTGGGGAAACATGGGGACAAACTGGGTAACACCTGAGGAGGATGATCTGCCATCACTCGTATCCTTAAATATGCTAGAAGCAATGCATATAGCTTCTGACAAGACACATCCTAATCTAACAAAGAAAACATACAAGTGGGTCCCTAAATCTTCTTTAGCGACCATGGTTGATGCTAAAAAACAGAAGCCTTGTAAAAAACGTCCCACTCACTCCAAGAAATGTAAGGAAACATTGCGTTGGATTCCTAAACAACTATTGGAAGCCCAAGGCTACTATCAAGAAAATGATCAAATCTGGGTGCCAAAACGTAAATTGTGCTCTTACTTGAAGATCGCGGAAAGGAAAAAATCACGGAATGCTACACACCCGCTCCAGAGCTAGTTTGGGTTCCAAGGAAAAACCAATCTATTCAGCCTAGCTTAGGAACAGAGAGGTCAAATGAAGCTTCTTGCTCTTCATGTAGTTCCTATACGGAAATCAAAGCTTCGACACAACCTCCACCTATCATTGTACATATCCATACAAACAAGGAAAAGTTTGCACCTCCCATTGTAAGTTCACCACCTACAACAACGTTGCAAATAAAACCATGGGAGAGTACCTTACCACCCTTGCAACTAGATAAAACGCATAGGCCAATCGAAAATTATTGGTCAAAGTCTTCGTCCATAACAACTTGGAACAATTGGTTTCAAAGGGGGACGAGCCCATTTCAAACGGCATGATCTACCCAAGGAAGGGGGGAGTATTTGTTGACAGTCATCATTCACTCACTTATTAGGAAAAATATGAACCCTCTAGGGGCCCTTTGGGATTAAGGTTAATTAGAGGCTAGCCAATAGGAAGAGGGTGGTGGACACACTCTATACCCTCAAAAAAGTAGGGGGACAAGGTAGCCTTACACCTCTTAATGGCCTCTTACCTAGTGAGAAGGTAAGGGAGGTGGCTAGGAGAAACGGAGGGGAGGGGAGGGGGGGGGACCACTTTGACCTTTTTTCCCCCACTTTTTGGCCCGGATTTAAAAATACACTAAAAATTTCAAATTTTCAAAAAATTTCAAATTTCAAGTTTTCCCTCCTTAAAAGGTCCCCTAACCTATTTCATGGTCAAAAAAGTACTTTTGACCTCCAAAAGTAAAAAGCGTGCACTAAAAAATTTCAAAAAGTTACATTTTTCCAAAAAAATTCAAAACATCATTTTCAACCCTCCAAAGTCTTTCCAAACCTATTCTATAGCTAAAAGTGATTTTCTCTCTCTACAAACCCTTTTCCAAGCTCTCCATGGCTGCAACAACGACATGCACACTCTATAGTCCAACATAATCTCTCTACTAGCTTTCTCCCATCTCCATTGTAGCACCAAGCAAGCTTCTCCCCCATCTCTTCCCCTTGCCCACCACATAGTTCCACACCAAGCTAGCTCCTCTCCCTTCTCTCACCTCCATTACAGCATGAAACAAGATTCTCCTCCTTCTACTTTCATTCACTCGCACTACATGGAAACCTCTACTCCCAAAGGTGGAAAAAGCATCAACTCACATGACTTGCATACCACAAGAACAGGAGGTGTGAATAGTGCATGGGCATTGCAAGGATTCATCTCCAACATAAAGATAGAATGGTGAGAAAACTACCCTTGTAGCTTACATTCAGAGCTTAAGATCATCTCCATCTTCAAGTTTATCATGCTGGAGGGAATGTGTAGGCTTCACACCTCATAACATTGGGTGGGGCTATGTTGTTGATGGATTTGGTGCGCCATCTATAGTTTTGTAGCATGTGATTGAGTCTCACAATGTAAGTAAGTTGTGTTATCTATGGAGAGCCATCAAAGATTTTTCTTATAATTTATTCTTTGTATAGTTGTCATTAGATTATTAGAATAATATCATTTTGTACTTTATAACTTTGTGCTCACATAATCTGTTGTTTACTTACAGAGTTAACTTGTTTTGAGAGGACATGAGCAAGCAACCATGTGCAGAGATGGAAATCACCCTATTTTTGTTCCGTGAGGAACCTTTCACTACCGTGTTAAAAGATTTTGATAAGAATAGTAGGATTTTTGTAGAATCTTGAACCAATAGGTACTCTCTAGGAGCTCTTAGAAAAGCCATCCCTATAGTAGTACTATCTTCCCTAGTGTCATAGACACACAAATACTCATGTATATGAATCTCTAGATAAGAAAGACAAATACTTGTAAGAGAAGCATAACAGCAACAACATTGTCTCCATTTGTAATTATTTTTATGAGGCTGGATTCCTCTATAAATGCAATATAAATATTTCTTTTTGTTAAATGGTGTCGAACTGAGTGAGAGTATTTTATTTAGATTACTGGAGTTTCATACAGATTTGAGGATTTTTTTGGATATTCTGATTTGCCTGTAAGATGTTTGAAGTTTCAAGTCTTAATCATTCCACCATGAAGAAATTCATGCAATATTTTGATTTCAGTTTAATCACTAATGGTTATTCTTATTAAGTGGATCATAACCTTTGTCAAGATGTCCTCATTTGGGGATGTTGAATATATATCAATAGCAACATTTCAAAAGTTGAGAAAGCTAAATTCTTGCTTTCCAAAATGTTATTGTTTCCATACTATGCCTATGCCAAGCTTGGCTTAGAGAAATGACAACTTGAGATGGAGATGTAGATATATAGGGGTGACTTATTATTGATTCTTGTTTCATCATATATATTATAAAGCCTTTGAGTTTCCACCTTTTTGAGTAGTGTTGACACGTTTTTGGTATCAAACCTTCTTAAATATCCCTATTCATTCGCTATTGGTAGCTATTTATTTGGTATTGCTAAAGATCATACCAATAGCTATCACCTTGTGAACTTAATTGTTGAATTTCGGATTTGATTTTTACTATGTAGCTCATTTGGATAGAGAAAGTGTAAACATAAATTATAGATACATGTATTTTTAACATAGAAGATATGTATCACTCGAACCTATATAACTACTAATCAAGAAACCTTTGGTCGGATAATATAACAATAGGGGTCACATGTGGTTTTAAATACCAAAGAAATGGCTTAACCAAAACATTCCCAAGAACACGAGGTGAACTCAAGGAAGTAAAAATTGGCTCCTCGTTTGGTTGATTTCTAGTGCTAAATGTTCTGAGTGCACAAAATTTGTGAGGCCTTTGACCTTGGGAGTTCACTAAAGTATATGTAACATAGCACATGTGTTCAACAAAAGAGAATTTATAATCTTGTAAAGTTACAGAAACATGTGCAGGTAAGGCCTATAAGGGCTACTTTCAATCCATTGTGGTGAACGCACATGATATAGGAAAATTTGACATAGTGAATACTCCGGACATCAAACAGTACAACTCTATCTCATGGCCATACATTAAAACAATGCCCGTATTTGTCATTTTGAAGCCCCACGGACCCTCAACAAGAGGGACCACAACGGCGTAGAATGCCCATCCAGGCACAAATAGGGACCAAGAAATTTCCAAGAAGAGGGGATGGACACAAGGAAGTAGAAAATGGTTGATAAGCATGACACAAGGTTTAGGTATCTGCCATTTGGGGGGGGGGGGAGGGGTTGCTATGAACACATTAAACTGCCCAGTTCTATCTCATGGCCATGCATTAAAAAAAGCTTGTACTTTTCATTTTAGGGGCCAAGGGACCCTCAACAAGAGGGGCCACAAGGGTGAGCAAACTTGCCATCCAAAAAATTTGGATGGCCAGTTTGCGCGCCCTTGTGGCCCCTCTTGTTGAGGATCCCTTGGCCCCTAAAATGACAAGTACAAGCTTTTTTTTAATGCATGGCATGATACAATGTTTAGCTATTTGCCATTGGGGGGGGGGGGTTGCTATGAATACATTAATTTGCCCAATTCTATCTCATGGCTATGCATCAAAAAAAGCCTATACTTGTCATTTTAGGGCCCAGGGACCCTCAACATGAGGGGCCACAAGGGCGCGCAAATCGGCCATCCAAAATTTTTGGATGGCCGATTTGCGCGCCCTTGTGGCCCCTCATGTTGAGGGTCCCTTGGGCCCTGAAATGACAAGTACAAGTGGTCAGTTTTTTTTTTTTGTTTTAAGTGTTGAACTTTTAGGGTGTTTTCAAGAGCTTCTAGTGTTCAATTGGCTCCGAATCTGTCTGGGCTTGTCTCACATAAATTTGTTCATCTCTTCGCGCTCTTCGACCATCGTGTGATGCAAAAAAATCATATCCTACTCGGATTTTCCAAAAATCAACGTGCAAGTTGGCAATTTCTTAAAAAAATGATGTAAAAGAGACATTTCTTACTTTTTCCTTAATCTACGGGCTCGAACGGGCATTAAAACCATGGAATCTGAAAATACTCAGAGAAACAATGTTTTTTATTGTGTTAAGGACTGCATTTCCTACATACAAAACTTTTTCAAAATCTCACCCTAACACCTTCAAAAGTGGCTTCCAAGGAGTGCCCTCAATCAAAAATTGAAACTGAAGGAAAACAATCAGAATGAACTCCTAGACTGTGTACAAACTTTAAAATAACCAAAATTTCCTTTAAAAAAAAGTTAGTGCTAAATGTTTGAAAATAGACCACCCTTGGACTTCCCACAATGATAGAAATCAAAAGGTTCAAGGAGAGGTTTGGTGTCACAAGTGCATGGTAGGAATCTAATCGAGGCTTATTCCGTCAAGATCTCTTATACTTTATTATGTCTTCTCATGTACAATCTTACCAAACAAAAACAAACTTACACTTTAAACGACTGCAAATTTTATTTAACTTATCAAAAAATCTAAAATATGGTAGACCTAGAGTGCTCATACACATCAACAAACAAAAAAGTCCAAATTTCTTCTCATTAACTTTGATAAACATACATCTGTGAACACTTTCCAAGGAGTAGTGCGGTCATAGTTCTTACATCCATTCCATAACATGGTATGCTCCTGGGGTGACCTATCACATAAAAATATCTTTGGTAGGAGTGCCCTCATGTTAGGAAAGAGTGTGTTGTTGTTGATGAAAAGTTTTTGCATTGTCCTACTAAGGATCTCTTTATGTCAGCATAATGTTTTTTGGTGTAGTGGGAGCCACATTTCCGCTGAGGAGAGCTTTGTGCCACCGTAAAAGCTTCATGTTATGCTAGTTCCTTGAGCCATTCTTGCAAACAACACCACTCAATTAGCATAGCAAGAGGTCACCTTGTAACAAAAACATGTATGAATTCAACATTTGCAAGCTATATAGTGAAGACACTTGTTAAGTATATGTTGTACAAATTTGCAAGTATTTCTATCTAGCTGGGAATAAACAATACAAAAATATACATTAGGATGAGACTACCACCCCTATTAAGCATGGATTTGAAGCACCTACCTGCAAGATGTAACAAAGAAGACTGTTTTAGAGGAAAAGTGGTGACACTTGGCCTCTCTAACCTGCAGCCTTTCACTATTTGTGCATAAAAGCAACCTTTGTGCCAAGCACTACAAAACAAGTAGAGGCAACACCTTAGACTTAAAAGTTTATGATAAGAAGAACACAATCAAAAGTAAGAAGTATATTGTTATCTTGCATAAAGGGGTGTTTTATTCAAATATGTGATGGTATTGGCAAGATATTGAAGAATCGTCAACATTCATCTCACCGATGGTACGACGTTCTTGGGATGCCCTCTGCTCACCCTCACGTGCGGCCTTCGGTGCAAACGTTTCGAACAAGCAAATATGTATGCATACGATTTGTGATGTCCTTGAGCACCATGGTAGCTGTTGCATGAGGAAGCAAAGGATGAAAAGAGAGAGGGGGGAGGGAGAGAGAGGAGAACATGGGAGAAGAGAAGGGGGTAGTGGGAGAGAGAGAGAGAGAGAGAGAGAGAGAGAGAGAGAGAGAGAGAGAGTGGAGAAGGAGGAGAGAAGGGGGTAGGGAGGGAGAGGGAGGAACATGGGAGGAGAGAAGGGGACAGTGGGGGAGAGGGAGAGAGGGGAGGAGGAGGAGAGAAGGGGCAGGGAGGGAGAGGAGAGGGAGACAGGAGGAAGGAGGAAGAGAGAAGAAAGGTTTTTTTTTGGGGGGGGAGTTTTTCTTTGAAAAATTGGACTTTTAGTACTTGTAAGTTTAAAAAAATGTCAAAAAAAACTTTTTTGATATGGATATATGTTGGGGGGGAGTTTTAAGTCAAAACTAAGTAAAAATAACTTTTTTTAAAAAAAAATCAAAATTTGGCTCTTAGTGATCCACGTTTTTGATGATGTGGCCACACCTCTTTACTCCCTTCACTTTCAAAAATCTAGAGAGAGAAGGTGACCTCCTAGGTCCACATCCTACATGTGTCTAAAAAAAAGGCTAGAAAAGCCTACTCAAAACTAGCTTCTTGAATGCCCTTGTCCCCTTAACCCTACACACCATTAGCCTTAATCTTTACAAGGCCCATGCAAGGTTCATATTTCTCCTAATGTCCCCTCTCAACCTTCCTCCCTGACCTCTCAATCACCAATCTTAGGGAATGTATATATAAAGCCTTATACTCACAAAAAAGAAAAAAAGTAAAGAGCAAGAGCAATTAGCAAACCAGTATGCACAATAAAAGTCAAAACATTGACCCAGACCTACACATTCACATCCGGTACACTAAAACAAAGACCTATGTTATTAAACACCTTTGATCCTCATCACTCGAGTGATGGAGGGTAGGTAGTATTATACAATAGGAGTGTTTTTGTTTTAGAGTTTAGTGATCAACAAAGTTATTTCTTCCCACTGATGTGCCTCCTAGAGGTATTCTTTGTATTTCCTTATGTGTAGAGGAACGCGTTGCTGTGGTTAGGATTTGGACCTTCATGGAATCTTTCTCTCATCCACTTTTCAAATCAAGCACGATCATCAACACAAACAAATGTTTCTTGTCCATTAGCATTGCCCCTTATCTTTTTGCATCCATGTTTGTCTATTTTAATTGTGATTGGTAGCATAATATTCAACACATTTGCTTAGTATCAAACATTAAATTCAGTGTAATTTTTTGTCAAACGCGAGCTCCTTTGTGAATATAACAATCCAAAAGGGGCATGAGGGAGGAAAAAACCCCTTTACACTACACACTAGTATGCAAGAATTTCCATGCTTCTGATACAGAGTCCCAATAGACCCAACTCTAGGCCAAAAAAACGACAGTATCAAGTATAAGGTCCCCCATTTTTCACTATTCGAGTATTGCCACATTTAAGTACCACTATACTGGTTGTGCATTGGTTACCAAACCATCCAAAAAAATGAGTTACAGATGATGTACAAGAAAAAAAAAACCAACCTTTTGTTCACAAGAAACTAGACCCCCATTACACTATGAAGTAGTATGCAGATAATTCCATGCACCTGATATAGTGAAAAACAGCCCCGACACTAGGCCAGACAAACAACAATATCACGACGTATAAGATCCCCCATGTTTCTATCCAAATATTTCCACATCAAGCACCACTTGTAGGGGTTATCATAATACCTTTATCAAAAAATGATTTACAGGCGTTGTACAAGCTAAAAAGGACAGAAACTAGTTACCGTAACAATAGAAAAAAAAACCCAACAGTAATTAGTATGATCATCATATTGTTCTGTACTACAATCCATCTTCAATTGCATTGTTATGCAGTGACAAGAATAATATCAAAGGAAAAAAAACCAGGTACTGTCAGTTGGTAACTACACATTTTAGTAAAAAAAAACATTTGTGTATGTCATCAAGGTATCAAGGTGAGTATCCATAGCTACTTAGTATTCAAAACAACCCTCACACCTCTCCTTCAAATACACACGTAAAGGAAAATAAACCCATAAACTAAGTGAGGGGCCAGAGCACCCTCACCTTATATAGTGCCTCCTGGCATGTTCAAGGTGAAGACGTCCACGTGTAAGTCCTTAGTAGCTATTGCCTCCCAAGCTGCCTCTATGGCCACTCCTGCTTACATACAGGGAGTTGAGAGGGAGAGAGACCCCTTGTAGGGGGTATGATATGCATTGCAGTGTAGTTAAGTGAGACAGACAGAGCCAACGGGCGTGAGGTTTAAGGTAATGAAAGCAACTCCTCAAAAAATCTCCCAAGGGGTGTGTTCCCATGTGGTGCTTGGGAGGAGGAGGGTTACCCCCCTTTTAAAAAAAAAACCACACCAAATAATACTTTTTCCAAAAAATATATCCACAAGGGATCTGTGTATGAAAAAAAAATTGTTCTATATATATGATTAAACTACTGTATAGGTAAACATGTGTGTGTGTGTGTACCTGCCCTTTCCCATGCACCATACACAATGGGTCAATAGTAGGCCCATTGTGAATTGCCTACTACCTAATCAGATAAATGAGTTTAAGGTTGTTGAAATGTAAGCCACGTTAGTCATTATGAGAAAGGGATTTTGTGATTTTGTTAATTGTGTCCTTTCTTTTGAAACCATTACGGCAAAATTTATGAATAAGAATTTCAATATCTTCCCAAGCAAAGAAGCAATTGGAAGAGGAGTAGAATATAAGGTATAGGAGGCTTATACAAGTACCAAGAGCAGTTTTATGTGGACGGTTAATTTTCTTTTTAAGAATTCAATAGGTGGGATATCTAACAAGTCTCTTTTCCAAGAGAACCTTTGGTCATAGACTCCTACACAAGGGCTATGTAGTTTAATAGAAAAGTTAAGGAATTGGACAGTAGTGGCAAAAAAGCCAGATGGTGAAGTAAACCCATGTTTAAAGGTTGGTTCAATCTTTAAGTAGTTGGGATAAACAAGATTAATCTCATCTGAGAATAATGTGTTGTTGAGTCTTAATAAGTCATCCATGTGTCTGTAAGTATGATTAAAAAGTGGAAGTATATGATATTTAATTTTATCACTCATGGTTTTTAGATACCATTTGTATTCAAAGAAGGCTAAGTATAGATTACACATTACAGGTGAGCAGGAAAATTGTTGAGCTCTATATATAGCACAAGCTCCATATATAGCACTTGGGTCCCCTCTATATATACATCATCTGTGTGAGTATTCTACACACTTTGGGGCTTGCAAATTGTGGAGTCATTTCTCTCTCTCTCTCTTTCTCTCTCTCTCTCTCTCTCTCTCTCTCTCTCTCTCTCTCTCTCTCACTTCTCTTGTCTCGGTATTTCTCCCTTGTCAACATGGTATCAGAGCTATGGAAACAACATAACAACATCCCAAGAATAAAGAAGATAAGTTATTTCCTACTTTGCTATGTTAGTGTAGGAATTGGATTTTCTTTAATTTGCGATTAGGAAAGTTGTAGGGGGAAGATGT
Organism: Adiantum capillus-veneris; assembly: GCF_014529385.1. Lineage (NCBI taxonomy): Eukaryota > Viridiplantae > Streptophyta > Polypodiopsida > Polypodiales > Pteridaceae > Adiantum > Adiantum capillus-veneris. Next base: position 80,615,118 of record NC_140943.1, read on the forward strand.
AGTGATGGTTGTGGTAAACTAGAGATTCTACGAGAGAAGAGGATTGTGATCGTTGTTGGCTGCAAATACAGTCCGCCATGGCTTCGTAAGCAAGCTCAATCATCACATGTATACACATGTTGGTTTGCGAAGCGGTCTGCAGGCTAGTATCGCTGGCAGTAGAGCAGGAAATAAATTTGCAAGCTATAGTATTGCACGCTTGTGTTGGTTCGTGAAGTGGCTGCAACGTAGAACGCTATTTTTAGGAAATATAATGCTATTAGCATATCACGCTTATGTTTCGTGTAGAAGCATCTATTATTACCACTTGCAAGGGTGGAGATGTGCTTGCTTTGGACGTCGCAGTGCTAATAATAGCCAAAAAGTGGAGATTACAAATAATCAACAACAATGTTTCAGAGCTAGCACTAATAATTATAGCCTAGGCCGCCATGAATGAGCGGTGTTGCTTTTCTTTTGACTCTATTTTAAGAAAAATATTTCCTCTTCTCATCGTTTCTGAGTGAGCTCAGTGATGCACCATGGATTTATAATTTTCATTTTCCTTATGTGGCTGACGCAGCATATTGTGATGTCTTCACCGGAGGGAATTAGCAAGCTTGACTGATTTGACAGGGCCAAGCAAGCTTGACTGATTTGGCAAGTATGGTCGACAGTTAATGATGTCGGTAATGAGTGGCTGCAAACCACCGACTGTTATTGAAATTTCATTATTGCAGAGACCAACAATCTCGAACGCTGTATGTTTGTGAACTGGTGGGCGCTTTTGAGAAACGTGCAGTCAGCACGCTGGTGAGGCAGTTTCGTTGGTGTGTGTGCAAGAGGCACTGCCTGCTATTTTCTCTGGTCTTTTCCTTTAAATAACGCTGCGTGCCTTTTAATTTTTTCTCTTACGGCGGCCTAATCTTCTAGTTCACCTATATTTGTGGCCTTTGCTGCTCATAATAACGACCTTTCTTGAACACTGTAGCATGCAGGTCTTGCAGGCCGATGGTAAGAGTCAGTAGCAGCGAGGTTTTCTTTGACACCTGTGTTAGTTCTTATAAGCTAAAATAGCGCCCTTTGAGACATAAGTTTTCTCCTAGGTCTTAGCTTCTACCTTGATAGTGTTTTTCCAGATTTCATAAGCATGTGGATGTTTTGAAGATGTCTGCTCATCAAAGTACTCTAGATGGTGCCTAAAGGAATCCATATGGCTAGGAGAACTTGGGAAACGCGAGCAGATTGGTCATCGCTCCCTTTGTTGGGGTATAGGCGTCTGTGCCTTGCCCGGCCGCCTAGAGTCTGGGCGCCCACAGACTTGTATACCTTATACATAACATAAGTGTATAGGGGGCTGCTCACTCTTTGAGTCTCCCCACCCATTGTGTGTGTGTCGTGTGTCTCCTTCTCTCTCTCACTCTCTGTCTGTGGTGCTCCCCGATCCCCTTCAATTGGTGTCAGAGCTATGGTGACCGCGGAGAGCACAACGGCTTTGAGAGCTTCGAGACGATAGCTCGCGTGATAGCTCGCTCGCTCTCGACGGTGTAGTTCGATCGCGGAGTTTCACGGAGAGAGATTTTAGCTTGAGGAGCATTGTCTTTGGAGCTTAGGAGCTTGGTGTGGTCATGCTTGGTCGAGGAGGCGGTTGCGGCTTCCTTGGTGAGAGGAGCTTTTGAGCTGAGTGGAGCTCGTTAGAGAAGTGCTCGGCGGAGGAGAGCTTGACATTCGAGTGCTTGGATGCTGTTGTGATAGAGCTCTTGCGTTGGAGCTTGCATTGAGAGGACATTGCATCACGCAGAGTGGAGCAGGAGCAGGTTCGAGACTGTGTGTAGCTCGTTTTTTGCCATTTTCGGGCTCTGAAACACGGTTTTTTGCGTAGCTCCGTCATACAGAGTCAGATCTACATGATCCAGGATTCTAGATCAAGGTTTTGGCACGCTCCGGACGCAATGGTGATGTCTATTTGCTGAAATTATGCTTTGAATTACAGCAGGTACAACAACAGGTTTATTTGTGCACTTTCGGGTCCCAAAAACACTGTTTTGGTATATCTCACACACACGGAGTATTTTCTGCAGCAACCAGCAAATTCATAGGTGTACACAGGTTTTTGGATATGCATTTTTCTAGAGAGCCACTCATGCGAGAGTGAGCTATGTTGCCATGGTCTTGGCGGTTTATGTATGCCATATATGGATTTGTTTATTTGTTTATGGCTGAGATTATTTGAGATTTGGCTCAATTTATAGAAGAAACTCTGTTGGATTTTATCCAGGTTCTCGCCATAGATTCTACGTATCCGTAGGTTTCTCTTTGACAGTTTAGTGGTTGAGTTTACTCCCACTTTGACAGGTGATTTTCAATCATCATTTGGTTGGAGTTTGGAGTCACTTGTGTATGCCCTTGTGTGCCGTATTTCGTATTGCGCATAGCGACAGATCTTGCAAGGTTTTGAGAAATGTTGCTATAGTTATCTGGAAGACATTTGGTCATCGATTGAAAGGTATTTTGGCAGCAATCATCACTCACATGTATGTCATTTGAGGTGCCGTTGAGTGGTACTCCGGCAAGAGCGGGTATGCTCATATGTATGACTTTGTGAGGTGATTCCGGTCGAGTTTATTCCCAGATTGGCCATTGTGGCATATATTATTGTCTCTTTGAGGTTTACTGTTGAGATTTTTGCTCCCGTTACAAAGGAGACTCTGCCAAAATTTTGTCAGATATTTATGCGCGATTAAGTCATATTGACTTGTGATTTTGTGCAAGGTTTTGCACGGTTATTGGTGCAACTTTGCATCAGGTTTTGAGCCATATTTTGCAGACTTTTGTTGATGCGATTTGAGCCAGTTTAGGGCTGATTTGGTTGACATTTACTACTCATTGTTGGTTGCTCTTTTGCGAGAATTATGGCTGATTTTTCATTTGACTTCCAGCGTTATGGTCTGACACAGTTTGATGGTGCAGATTTTGTCGCTTGGAAGGAGCATATGCTTGTTGCATTGGCAGATTTGGGGCAGGATAAACCCTTGCGTGGTTTATCGGCAAAGCCCAATTCTATGCGTGATGATGATTGGCAGGATCTTGATGAGTTAGCCATGTCTACGATTTGTTTGCATCTGGTTGAGTCTGTTTACTGGCAGGTCTCGAGGGAGACTACAACTCATGCTTTATGGCAGAGTTTACATGCTATGTATGCGACATCCATGTCTACAGGGGAGTCTAGTCCCGCTTCTATGTCCATGGGAGAGATTGATCCCACACGCAAGTCTCGACAGCATAGAGACTTGACATGTTGGCATTGTGGACATAGAGGGCATATTAGGTGTCGATGTTTCATGCGTTTGAGACAACGGAGGCGACAGATGCGTGATGCAAATTTGGGCATGACAGATGCTAGTGAGATCAGTACGGTGGTTACTGAGTATGCTTGTGACGGCGATGTCACATTTACATCTAGCTTGTCTTCATACAATCTTATGTCTACGGATTGCATATCGGATTGCACATTGTCTTCGCATTGGTTACTAGATTCAGATGCTACTTTCCATGTCACGTCGCATCGGGAGTGGTTTAACACGTTTTCTAGTGGGAGACTTGGTTGTGTGCACATGGCGGATGGTTTTTTGTATGACATTGAGGGTGCAAGAGACGTATGTTTGTCCTTGCCCAGTGGTATGAGATTTATCCTACGTCATGTGCATTATGTGCCAGATCTGAGACGGGATTTGATCTCAGTCAGACAATTACGGGATAGTGGATGTCAAATCTCTCTACGAGAGCGAGATTTTGTGATGCATTTGGGTTCGCTAGTGATTGCGAGAGGTGCCAGGAGTGGTATAGGTTACCCATTGCATGTGGATCACGAGAGAGACGGTGTTGTCTCTATGATCACGCAGCCAGGTAGAGAGCAAGAGAGCAGGCGAGTCTCTTTTGCTTGTGGGTTGCACGATGCTTTGCATGGAGTGCAGAGTAGTGAGCTCATTGTGCACACAGTTGGGGCAAGACCTGAGCAGTCACACAGAGAGGTGACAGAGTCAGACATGCATGCTTTGCTAGTGACTGAGCAAAGCAGAGAGTCAGTTGTGCGAGATAATTCTATGCAGGATAGACAAGTAGAGTGGTCTCTCTCTAGTGAGTCACGACAGGAGGACATTGTGCAAGAGTCTATGCATACGGAGTCACTAGAGCATGAGAGCTCTAGTGAGTCACAACAGATTGAGTGGTCATGTTTGCAGTGGATGATTGCAGAGAAGGCTGAGACGTCAGCGATTATGCAATCATTCCTTTCTATGCTCGACAGTGAGCATGGGGATATAGTTGTGCAGGATATGTCTTCCAGCAGATACCTAGAGCAGCTGGTTTGCTCTGAGGTTGCACGACAGGTTGATGCGTCTTTTGTGGACAGTCAGGAGATGCATGTGGCTGACACGCCTTGTCAGTCAGAGATGCCTATTGCCAGGGATATATATGTTGATGCATGCTCCGTAGAGCTAGCAGGGTCCACTAGCATTGCATCGGCATTCGGTGGTCTCATGTATGAGACGTTGATCTTGAGACCGGATATCGCAGCTCCAGTGGGATCATTTGTAGTTGGGGTTGTCAGTCGTTTTTTGACTAATGATGGCATAGTGCACAAGGGAGATATGCAGGTATTGCGTACATACTTGCAGTACGTGTGCGGTACGTCTGGTGGTGTATGGACTTACACGGGAGCAGGATAGCCGGATGCACACGATCACAGCTAGCCGGTGGGCATCCATTGAGAGCGGTTTTCTCTCACCTTTTGTAGTCTTTAGACTAGGTTCCCTTGCTTAAAGGCACAGTTGCCTTTAAGTGGGAGGTTGTTCGGGTATAGGCGTCTATGCCTTGCCCGGCCACCCAGAGTCTAGGCGCCCACTGACTTGTATACCTTATACATAGCATAAGTGTATAGGGGGCTGCTCACTCTTTGAGTCTCCCCACTCATATCTGTGTGTCGTGTGTCTCCTTCTCTCTCTCACTCTCCGTCTGTGGTGCTCCCCGATCCCCTTCACCCTTGACAAATAGGTGTTATAAAACATTGATGGGTGCAATTCATTTGAACCTTGGAGGTGCACCTCAAGGGCCTGCAGGCACCAGAAAAACAAAAACCACGAAGGACCTTGCTAAGGTATGGATTGTAGAGTTGTGTCTTATGGACGGGGTCCTAGAAATTTGCTTCATTTTATGAGTTTCAATTTGTGCTACAGTATTTACATGCAGACACACTCAAGTATACACTATTTTATGTAAGGTCCTTGACTCATTAGGTTGCAGCTTGGATGTGATGGCTGAAGACATCATTGTGGATAGTTTATGTCTAAGGTCTTGATGGAGACTAAGATGTACATTGCAATTGGAATCAATACAAGATTAGAGACCCATAAGCATCTAGGAAATTGACCAATGTGGTCTTTTAGTGATGTGATGCATGCTCTATGGTGGTAGCATTGTGTGTATGGATAATCAAAGAGCATGTTTGCACGATGTCAGTGTCTGTTTAGGTGATGTTAGCCCATGTTTTATTGAGTAAGTTGGTCTCTACTCTCATGAGAGTAACGTCTAGCTTCCATGGCTTTGACTTCAATGGTGATGAGGAATGTCATATTTGGTTTATTCATGAGTAAGTTGGTCTTGATACTAACTGTAGGCTCTGTGATAAGTTTGTGAGAAGAGGTTGCAGTTTGCAAATCATATAGTTTCTTTCATTATATTTTGATTGAGATTATAGACTGAGATTTGATTGAACAGGCCCTTGAAAATCATGTAGACAGAAAATTGTAGGGGTTACGTTCTTAAAACTCTCGTGTCATATGTGACGCTTATATTTCTAGCTGGACTTTATGAATTTGTAAACCATAGATTTTCTTTCATTATATCTTCGATTGACATTGTAGAATTAGATTGACTGAATAGGCCCTTAAAAATCATGTGGACAAAATTGTTGGGCCGGGTTATGTTCTTAGAGCTCTTATGACGTACATGAGGCTTATGTTTTTAAGTAGACTTCGTGTCATATTTAATTATTGAATTCATTCAACAGAGACGAATTTTATACCAACAGACTTTGATCCCATGGAGTGCCCATGGATTTTAATATTGGTGCATCATATCATGAATTGCTAGACGATGTGTTGAATATTTTAACTTCAATTTATGATGCTCCAAGGATTTGAGTATTAGTGCTTGATATGATGGTCTACTAGACATTGTATTGAATATTTTAACTTCAATTTATGATGCTCATGTAGTATTAGTGCTTGATATGATGGTCTACTAGACATTGTGTTGAATATTTTAACTTCAATTTATGATGCTCATGTAGTGACATGACCAATATTGGAGAGTTTGATGCTCTATCACTCATAAAGAAATTCATATAATTTACAATGAATTATTACTAAAATTCTTGATGGAGTAATTTACTCGATTTTGTGCCTTGATGATCATTCTATAGAGTTGAATGCGTCATCTTGCCACTTAAAAACTTATTTTCATGGAAATCACTTATGAATATCATCTCGAACATCGTCATCTTCATGCCATCATTGTTGTGCGCATTGTTATGAATATCGTCTCAAACATCGTCATCGGCATGCCATCATTACTATGGTGATTGTTATCAATATCTTCTCGGACATCATCTTGTGTCATTTATTTATGTGCACACATACATTCTTATTTTGTTACACATACATATGTCCTATCTGATCGTCATTCCATCATTGTTATGGCCATTGTCTTGAATATCATCTCCGACATTGTCATCCTCATGTCATCATTACTATGGTCACTATTATGAATATCTTCACGGACATTATCAATTGTCATGCCAACATTGTAATGGAAATTATTATGAATATTGTCTCGGACATCGTCATCGTCATGCCATCATTGTTGTGCCCATTGTTATGAATATCATCTCGAACATCGTCATCGTCATGCCGTCATTACTATGGTCATTTTTCTGGCCATTTTCTTGAATATCGTTGTGGACATTATTGATTGGCATGCCATCATTGTTATGGCCATTGTTATGAATATCGTCTTGGACATCGTCATCAACATGCCGTCATTACTAAGGTCATTGTTATGAATACTTGCTCAGACATCATCCTGTGTCATGCATTTATGTGCACACATACATTCTTATTTTGTTAGACATACATATGTGCTATCTGGTTGTCATTCCATCATTTTTATGGCCATTGTCTTCAATATCGTCTTGGACATCGTCATCCTCATGTCATCATTACTATGGTCATCGTTATGAATATCGTCGCGGACATTATCAATCGTCATGCCATCATTGTTGTGGCCACTGTCTTGAATATTGTATGGAGATCATTCGTTATATATACTTATTTGTGAACATATACTCTTGTTTTGTTATACATGCATATGTGCCATCTCATCGTCATATCATCATTGTTATGACCATTTTCTTGAATATTGTATGGACATCATTTCATGTCATGTATTTATGTACTATCCATTGTTATGTTATCAAAAGGACAACATCGCAAACCGTCTCTTATGACATTTTGACTGGGATTATTTTCATTGACATTGCTAAGGATTTCTCGGTTGTATTTCTTGAGTTTATGATATTTGCAGGTATGACCAAAAGTTAAAGTTTATCAAAACATTTTTTGGTGAGGAGATTATGGCAGAATAAAGAAGTTTATGAAGAAATTTTTGGTGACCAGATGTTGGCAGTCTACACAAAGATATCTCTCTCTTGAGCCTTTTAAGGCCATTGTTGTACTTGGTAGGAGTGATGTAGCTCCTCATAAGCATTCTTTGTAAATTCAATGATATTTTTAATATAACGGTGGGTGTATATCGAGCTGTGGGTTTTTCCCTTGAGTCCCCCAAGGGTTTTTTTCATCCACAGTTAGGGACCCTTATTTGAGTGGGGGTGTTGAGCTCTATATATAGCAAAAGCTCCATATATAGCACTTGGTTCCCCTCTATATATACATCATCTGTGTGAGTATTCTACACACTTTGGGGCTTGCAGATTGTGGAGTCATTTCTCTCTCTCTCTCTCTCTCTCTCTCTCTCTCTCTCTCTCTCTCTCTCTCTCTCTCTCTCTCTCTCTCTCTCTCTCTCTCTCTCTCCCTTCTCTCGTCTCGGTATTTCTCCCTCGTCAACAAAAATCCCATAGGAATTCCCTGGCTTTGATTAAAACATTGTCCTCGGAAGAAAATGGTACAGTTATCAAGTACCCAAGATATGTTATTCAATAGTTTTACATCATCAAAGTGAAGGGGATGCGAAGATTGTGTCTTTTTAATCCATCTAGGTTGTTTGGAAAGTGATATATAAGAGTAACCATTCACTCTAGCATTCTTGAAGGTCAGCTTAATCATCTGAGATAGAACATCTTTCAGTCCTAATTCTTCTTCTAAAGGTATATTCTAATAGCATTGAGTAATATTAGCTGTGAAGAGATGAAAGATTTGTTTTGGTAGGTTAAGAGTAGCCTCAATGGAATTTTTAAATAACCAAAAAGGGTAGTAGTGAATTTGAAGAAGGTTAGAGCAGATTTTTGTTTAGAGGCACATATATTTTCAAATTCAGAAAGAATAAGGTCAAGGCAAAGGGTAATATCTTTGGTAATATTAGAAAAAATACTATTTGAGGCATCAGATATCCATCTAAACTTATGTTCCTGTACCTTATAGGTGGGAAAAAGTATAGGAAGTTTGGTATTTTGATCAAAATACCCTATACTTTCAAGATGTTTTGAAATACCACAAGTGACTTCATAGGGGGAAGCTTTAAGTGGTGTGAATTCCTTCCCCAAAATCCTAGAGTGTGTTGTATTCCAGGCCAATTTTTTTCACATAAGTGGGGCAATTGGAGCTTTTATCAAGTCCAACATTACACCAGTTATGTGAAAGTTTTTGAAAATCCTTAGCTAGTTGTGGTGTGATCCAAGAGCTGTTAGTAGATAGCCATTGAAAAGGTATGTGTGAGATCTTTTGAAAGAATCATTTTTCCACCAATTTTATTAAGTCCAGTAGGATTGTATTTTGCAGTTGGAGAGTACTGACAAGGTCGGTTAAACAACTAAGTAAAGCTGTTAGAGCAAGATATGGGTTTTTTGGAAAATTCGGTACATGTGACTAAGTCCTTTAGCAAGGATTTTTCTGATTGTGGTGTTTTCAATGAGATCCAGATTATAAGTGCAAACATGTAAGCCATAAGTGTCAAAATCTTTGTAGTACAAGATAAATTTGTCAAAATCACAAACATGCATAGTGTTGTGTCTTAAGAAATCATTACTGTAGACCACATTCTTAATAGGTTGTTGATACCTACAACCAATAAGAACATTATCAAGTATCTCATGGTTTCCAAATAATAAGTCAAAACATTCACAAAAAAGTGTTTTAGGGTGTACCCAATCCAGAAGTACATTTTGAAAAGGACAATGTTCGTAGATAAATTTTTTGTTAGACACATTTTTTCTGAGGGATAACCTTCCACAAGGGCCAACAACAACCTCCACAATCATAAGTGATCATAAGTCAAGAAGGTGCCTGATGCAGGTATTCCTTCCTCTTTCCTTAGTAAAGATACGAGATTTTCCTCTAGTAAAATTAGAGGAGGAGCTGGGAGTCAGGAATGAAGTGAAAGAATTGGGAGTGACAAGAGAGTTGGGTCTTTTCAGTGGGGGGGAATCATCATCATCAACACAAGGTTTAAGAAGACTAGTGATAATCTTAACACCCTTGTAATTTGCATAGGTGTTTAGATAGGTCCTAGGTTCATAAGCTTTCAATTCTTTGAGGATATCAATCATAAGCCCACAAACAATAATGAAAGAAATTTGAGCAATAACCAATTGTTTGGCCTGGCCACCAAGCCAAGAGCAGATAAGAGACAAATGAAAGTCCACCAATTTTTCAAGAAAGAGTTGGTCCAAATGATTGAGGATAAACCAGATAGCATGGTCAAACCACATAATGTTGGATTCACATGGGCCTTTGGGATCTAGAAATTTACAAGCACATCTAATATAAGGTCCAAAGAAATTCCAAATGGATTCTGTGTAGAAATCAGGATTACTTTTAGCAAACTCCATGTACCCTTGCTTCCGTATGTATAGACTTGTATTAGATGAGCACTTGGAGTGGTCTATTAGGTTGAGGTTGAAGGGGGCTTTTATGAGTTCTCCTTTGTCTAAGAACTGGCCACCTTTCAAAATTTTGAGTCTACAGTCCTCATAGTGGCAGCTGGAAGGTTAGCCATATATATCCAAGTCTCACTAAGAATAGGTGCCAAAAAAGCTTTGTCAGAAAGAGCCCAAAGCTGATGATGCACACCAAAGGATTCAATTTCAACCTGTCAAACAGGGAGGAAAGTAAAAACTTTGGATACCTTGGGAACCATTTCTAAAAGGTTAGAGTCACTTAGGGAGCAAAGATTGTTTTGGAATTCCTTGACAACCTCAAGTGCTACACTATCTCTGCAAAATATTCTATCGGTTTGAGGAATAGAAGGGGTAGCAAGGGCACTAATAAAAGATGGATTGAGCCCACACAATTTTTTCAAAAAGTTAGATAGATCTACTCAAGAAGAAGAAAATAGGACAAGCTCTTGTTGATACTGCAAAGAAATAATAGGCAATTGGGCTATGTACTGAGAAATTGTATTCATCCCATCTTTGGAGTCCTTGTCCAAGGTAGCTAGAATTTTGACCCAATCATTAAGGATAGCATGTGTAAGATAGATAATTTTTTGTCAGAAGATAGAGCCAAATCATATATTAATTGAGAAGCATCCCGACTGCCAATACATCTGAGAACAAGAGAGGTAGCCACAGAAAGGGGTTCAGAAGATAGTTCAAAGCCTTGCGAGAGAGCAAGGGTCTGCAATAGACAAAATTACTTAGTAAGTCATGGATTACTTGTGGTAGTACCTAATGCAATGCTTGCTCGTCTAGCCAAAAAAGGTCTAGTTCTAACAACTAGGGAATTTTTAGGAGTCTAGTCCTTTAGGTAAAATCTAATTTGTTATGAAATCCTTGTATGTTTCTCCGCGTCATGGTTTACCCTCATGCGAGCTATCAACTTAAAATGTTTGTGATCCTGAAAGAAAGTATATATAAGATTAGTGCATTAGTTTGGGCCTGCAATCCTTAAACCAGCAAGGTCTGAGACCATGAAATCCATGAGCAGGAAATCAAAATCTTAGCCTATGTAGGACAACCTAACACCAACCAACCAATCAAGGAATAACAGGCAGTGGGTCCAAGCATAGAACGAAGATTCAAGAAAGTCTCTAGATCCAGCGTCTTGATTTTTTCAAAAAATGAAAAAACCTTATGTATAGGACGTGTGTGTAGATGGTTTAGCTTATATAATAAGACATAAATGAACTTTTAGATTCTGGATTTAGAGAAAAGGCAAAAATTAGTACAAAAACAACTCAGTCTTAGAATTAACTTTGTACATGGCATATGAGAATGAAGACTCATTCTAGTATACAATGATAGTGATCCAATAAAGAATTACTTCCCAAGTGGTAAGAGTAGGTATACTATCTGATAGACAATAGCTTTAAGCCAAAAAATTGATAAAGTCTCCCCTGCATTCATCCAAACAAGACAGCAGATTTGTTAGCCTTGGATGTGTGTTACAGGTGTCAATGGACTATATCAATTATTATCCATGTCCAACTTACAACCCTTTTTAACTTAAAACCACTATAAAAAATGTTCATGTCTTTTAGTTCTTTTTAGTATAAAATAGTTTGTTTATCTCATTTACTGTCAGTAATTGTATGGTTTCTTTATAGCCCAATGTTTTGAAAGACCTTTAAATAGGTATTTAACATTTATATCATTTTGATCAAAAGGCCATTACCCCTTTTGATACAAGTGTTTTATTTTAACCCATAGGTTAGTTTTTTAGATATTGTTTTGCCAATTTTTCACGCCCAAATTCCTAAGTAGCATAAATTCTAAAGTAACCTAATTATCAGTTTTGAGATATGTACCACTACCAGAACAACTTTGCCAATTTTGTCAGGCTTTGATTTCACTAGCCTTACTAAGTACCATGAAGCCATAAAGTGTCCTCAATACCAACTATAGCTACCTTTCATTTTAAAAAAAAAAAAACTTATCGGTTTTTGTCAAGGCAAATCAACAATTTCATATTCATTTGGACTAACGAATATCAACCTACAAGATTTTGTAAGTTTAATGAGAAAAAACACTAAAGAGCCCAAGTTAAGAATATTAGTAAAGAGAAAAAACCATATATGTTGCCAATTTTATCAACTTCATGCGATATAACCTAAAACGTGAGCTCCTTTGTAAATGTAACAATCCCAAACGGGGTATGAGGGATGAAAAAAACCCCTTTACACTATGCAGTAGTATGCAAAAATTTCCATGTGTCTGATTCAGAGTCCCAATAGCTCTGACTCTAGGCCAAAACAATGACAGTATCAAGTATAAGGTCCCCCATTTTTCAATGTCCAAGTATTGCCACATTTAAGCACCACTATATTGATTGTGCATTGGTTACCAAACCATCCAAAAAAAAGAGTTACAGGCGCTGTACAAGCAAAAAAAACCAACCTTTTGTTCACAAGAAACTAGACCTCCATTACACTATGAACTAGTATGCAGATAATTCCATGCACTTGATATAGTGAAAAATAGCCCCGACACTAGGGTAGACAAATGACAGTATCACGTATAAGATACTCCATTTTTCTGTCCGAATATTGCCACATCAAGCACCACTTGTATGAGTTATTGCAATACCTTTATCAAAAAATGATTTACAGGCGTTGTACAAGCTAAAAAAGCGAGAAACTAATTACCCTAACAATAGCCAAAAAAAACCCAAGAATAATCAGTATGATGATCAAGCCATTATGTACTACAAGCCATCTTCAATTGCATTGTTATGCAATCACAGAAAGAATATCAAAGGGAAAAAACCAGGTACCGTCAGTTGTTGGTAATTGCACGTTTTAGCATAAAAAACCATTGATGTATGTCATCAAGGTATCAAGGTGAGTACCGCTTGAGATGGTAGCTCAACAACTTCCATAGCTGCTTAGTATTCAGAAAAGCCCTCACGTCTCTCCTTAAAAATACACACGTAGAGGAAAATAAACCCATAGACTAAGTGAGGGCCAGAGCACCCTCACCTTATATAGCACCTCCCTCTGGCATGTTCACGGCGAAGATGCCGACACAACTCTACTTTGATTTCTTTTGCTACGTACAAAGAGTACTATCTTAATGATTGTTATTCGTTTGTACAATTTTCCATCAAGAGTTTTTTTCCATTATATTGAAAACCTCATAGTACTATATAGTCCTCATAACTCTACTTTGATTTCTTTTGCTAGATACAAAGAGTACTATCTTAATGATTGTTATTCGTTTGTACAATTTTCCATCAAGAGTTTTTTTCCATTATATTGAAAACCATCTCATACAAAAATAGTATAACAACGCCGCCTTTGTCGGTGCTATGCGGATTTTCTTACCTTACTCATTCTAACACTATCTGCATAAGAAAATGGTCACACTCAAATCACATAAACAGCCTAAGAACATGTTAAACAAAGTGCAACGATTGCAAGTTGTGGTTGCACCAAACATTGTGATTGAAACACATTGCAATCTCTTCTCTTCTTGTTTGCGCATAAGCCAGCTTATGCTTTGTTATAAATTCAACCCCACATCTTATCATTCTTAAGACAATTGGTGCATCTCGATTGTAATCATTAGGTAAAATTTGGACTCACCAAGGGGCCCTTTAAGGATTTTGACTTTACGTCTCTCTACCAAAACAGGCGCATGGATAAATTTTTGCAAACAAACTCCAATTGTCTAAGAATGATAAGATGTGGGGTTGAATTTATAACAAAGCATAAGCTGGCTTATGCAAACAAGAAGAGAACAGATTGTGATGTGTTTCAATCACAATGTTTGGTGCAACCACAAGTTGCAATCGTTGCACTTTGTTTAACATGTTCTTAGGCTCTTTATGTGATTTGATTGTGACCATTTTCTTATGTAGATAGTGTTAGAATGACTAAGGTAAGAAAATCCGCATAGCACCGACAAGGGTGGCGTTGTTATACTAGTTTTGTTTGAGATGGTTTTCAATATAATGGAAAAAAACTCTTGATGGAAAATTGTACAAATGAATAACAATCATTAAGATAGTACTCTTTGTACGTAGCAAAAGAAATCAAAGTAGAGTTATGTCACCAATACATGATAAAAAAATTTAGTGACAACCTACACACATACTCACTCACTCATGCTTACACAAAAACAACCACCTTATGTCAATGTGGACACTAGATAAGTATGTAGGAAAATTATATCTCTATCAAATGCTTGATGCTGAGTAAAAATCCAACCTTAATATCTTTATTATATCCTGAAAATCGCATGATCTTTTGTTAGCACTTATGTTTGATTTAGATTCTCCTAACTAATAATCTCATTAAGAGTATGTTGCCCATGTCAATGTTGTACACACCATTATGAGAGAAAATGGTGATAGAGGTACAGTCTATAGGAAACACCAACAAGAAAGCTAAGAAAGGTGCGGTGGGAACTGCTTGAATGGGGAAATGGTTCCATGTTGCGTTCCTTGTTTTCGGGACCCTTTCCCCATAAACTTATTAGATAGCTGGTTTGAAGTGACGATCCTATAAATCATTGTTTGTTTCTTTAATGCTAAATATTGAACTTGAGAAAACCAATGTTAATTATTAACCTTTGCACTCATTCCTCCAACTACCCCCCCTCCCTCTTCCGTAGAGGTCAAGAAGGGACTCCTCCTAATCCACCACTACCTATGATTGCCTCCCACATCACATTTTTTCTTCAAACATCAACCATCGGTTCTTTGTCTTGCACACCCATACAGGACACATACCCCCCCCCCCCCCCCCCCCCCCCCCAAGGGACCATGCCATGGAACTGTTGGTACCATGATGAGTTCATAGACCTGTACCACCAGCTGTGTGCACAGTGGACTCTTGGAGAGACCACTGATCGAGAGGCCAGACACCAAATGAACACACTCACAGCGCACAAAGGGGTGACTATTTGACACATTAGCCACTCCAGCCCTCCTGTATGCAGCAGTAGTGTGGGCACCCAAATTAACAAATAGCCAATGAAAACGGATTGAGAGACCACATATCTAAATGATTCATTGCATGTTTCAAGGCGAGCACACAGTGCCACCGGACATCATCAGGGTAGAGCTTCCCCCCCCCCCCCCCTAGTGGACGCACTCTTCTAGACGCTTTGCTTCATCTAGAGAGTGAGAGATCTCTCAATTGACAAACTCACATGATGAGCATATTTGAGTCTGCTATACAGATATCAAAGGCTGGATACAATAGGGCATGGTACACAGAGATTAGAGCATGGTCTGGAGCACACAGCCTTGACCTAGAGAGTTTTACACCTTTCCAGTACGACCCCCCAACTCCCCCAAATTCATCTCTCACATAGTGATCCGGTAGGACCTCTCCTAGCTCTATATCAGACAAACTTGGATCACAACTCCCCTCTGGCAGAAGATGTCACACTACAGAGACCATTTTCTTACCATACTAGAGGATGGGTTCATACAACGACCACGCTATATGGACACTTACATGCCACACAACTCATAAGTGGCGATTGGTTAGCTCAAAGTGTCATACCACAGACTAGAGATTGAGGTGTGACGAGCTCATGACAATCCCATGAAGGAGAGAGTGCTCAATGTGTAGAGTATGCAAAGAGGAAGTGGAGAGTGAGGAGCATTTTGTTTGTAGATACAGAGATTATGCAAATATCAGAGGCCGATATGAGCCCCTATTCATAGGGCAGCCTACCGTCTAAGATATCATGCATTCTCAATATCAGAGATAGCTGGGGTGCTACTTGCTAGAGATATAGAGGCATAGGGACACACTTGCAGCCACCTACAGAGGGTAAGGCAGCCAAAACTTCTAGATTTATTTCAAAGAGATACACCCCTTCCGCTCCTAGACCACCGAGGGGAGTGACCCTTCAGTAGGCTGAGGTGAGTTGGGCTCAACTACGACTGAAGGCTACCAGAGGCTAGCCCCCACAACTCCACCGTTGAGACAGATCTAGGAGATCCAGACTCCAGTACATCAAGTTGCTGAGGAGAGACAAGCCTAGATGATGGCTCACTTACACTACAACAGGTTGTGTGCTCTTGTGACGCTGTTAGCGACGGAAATACACTGGTTTTTATAACCCCCGGCGTCGCTAAAACCGTCGCTACGAGCGTCGCTACCAGAGCGTCGCTATATGCGTCGCTATAGGCGTCGCTATATAGCGACGCCCATAGAGACGCTCATAGTGACACATATAGCGACGGTTACACAGAAGACTATAGCGACGCTCATAGCGACGCTACAGAGCCATAAATAGCGACGCTTATAGAGATGCCCGAGAGAATTTTTTTTTGGTGGCAGGACATTGAATGCCCTGCCACCCATCAACCATATTGTACTTGATTCACTTTTTAATAAAAGTGCAAGGGTAGATAATAGACCCAAAATAGTCACCCACAAGACGCATTGTTTGCAAAATTGACAATTGTACACATCATAGGCAAAATGAATTGATTGGCAAATGTAATAATGACAATTGTACAACATCATAGGCATAAAGAATTGATTGGCAAAAGGAACTGCAATGACAAATGTAATAATATACATGGTTCAAAAAGACGTATAAAATCCGTCTCATGATACATAAGCTATGAGAAACCCTAAACTAATGCTATCTAGCTACGGCTAAACTGACGTCGTCTAGTTAGACGTCTCATCGCGTCCAAGCGGCGTATCTGTCGGATTCTGCAAAAAAAGACAATAAGACAGCTTTCAGTAAGTATAAACATATAATGACATTTATAAAAAAATACAAAAAATAAAAAAGAGTAAACCCTAATACTAACCATGCCGCCGCGAGAACTGAGAATGTCCATCAGGGCGTTTAAGCCCTTCCTGCCTGCGTACTCGCGCTCGTACGGTGTGGGATCACGTCCTGTCATCGACCACTGTCAAAACATACAAAGATTTCATTATGTTAGAATTAAAAAACTCATAAACCTTTAACTATCGAACATAAAGAGCAATGTGAAAACACTTACAAAATCGGCCTCAAATGATGCCCATCCACCGCTCCCCAAGTGCTGCGAGCTCCTTGCCTCTACTCGCGCTCTGGCTGCATCCTTTTGTTGCTTCCACTTGTCGGGATTCTCGCGCGCTAGTTTCTTCGCATTCTTCCAATCTTCTTTGGCCAGCCAATCTGGCCTGTTCCACCCATTCTTGATTGCTTTTTGCACTTTGGAACGCTTGTGTTTGCAGTATTCGCACATTCGAATCTTCATCAGGTCTTCATTGAAGCGCTGATCATCATGAAGTATGTTGATGACTCTGTTTTTTAAATCACTTGGTACTTCACTCCATTTGTTTAGTATGTAGTGTTTAAACAGCTGAGAGCAAAGACCACGCATGCGCGAGATCACCTTCTTGCCGTCATCATCCGTGATGATGCCGCCGCTGATGTCGACGGAGTAAGGCAAGCCCTCTGGCCAGTGACGCGTGAACCTGGGTGTCCCGGCAGGGGTCTCTAGCGGCGTGTCGATGGGGGTATGGACGTCAGGTGTCTCCCCCGGCGTCTGGGCCCCGAAGCGAGGAGTGTCGAGTGGGGTGGCTCTTGGCGGAGTAGGTAGAGGTGTGTAGCTTCTAGGAACAGTCAGTCGTGCAAAACCTGGCATAGATGGCGATGTTGTGGCTGGTGTGGGGGCGGGCAAAGAAGGGGAGGGTAAAGAGCCTCGTCGAACACGAGGCGGTGTGGAGGCATCGGTGGCGGAATCCCCACAACAACCGCCACCGCCACAACTAGAGCGCCAGTGTCTAGATGAGTGTGAAGCTCCGAAAGAGATGGAGATGCGGATGGAGTAGGAACGCACGATGATGCGCCAGAGCGATGACTCTCCACGTACCACTGTCTCTGCTGCGGTGACAAAGAAGAAAGAAACTCCTCATCATCCATACCTGCATTAAACACACGAATATTTAAACTTAATATTGAATGAATAGAGTATACAATGACGCAAAGACCATTAAATACAATGACGTAATGATGCATATAAATACAATGACGCAATGAATTGAGTGATAGAAGAGGCAAGTCGAAAACTCAGAATTTTCAATCAAAAGATGTGAGCGCGAGTAGAAAAGAGCGTTATACACCATGGAAGGTACTTAGAGAGCCAGAGCTTTTACAACACGGAGCAAAATTGTTCAAATACAATATTTGTGGCTTTAAGAGATCTCTCTCTCATCCTCGCATAACTCAGCATAACTTCCTATATCTATATAGAGCTCTCCGTTTAAACACATATCCTCTGTTTCATTTTGTAGCTCCTCTGCATGCACCCCATATAGAGTAGTAGCATCTTGATGCTCGTCTGGCACCACCGCAGTGGCTTCTGATTGAGCATCTTCTCTGATCTCCTCCATTGATGTCGTTGTGATTGGCACATGGTAGCCTTCATACGTCCTTGCACTACGAGGGGCTACCTCTATGACGTACCACCAGTTTGATGTAGACTTTGTAGGATGAAATATTACCTGCCAGAGCCACATAACTTACATGAGAGCTTTCAAGCACATAACTTGTAAAAGGGGGATGTTAACTATTTACATACTTACTTGTTCACAATGCTCGGGTAGTACGAAAGTGTCTCTTAGGTCAGTCCATTTCTTAGTAGAATCCACCTCAAGAAAACCAGACTCTCCTCTACGCACAGTAGCGTTGCGACCCTCCATGATTATCTTGAACCATTGCACGTCGAACAAGTCGACAAAAAATCCTCTGTAATCGATCCTCAAAATCTCTTCCAGCGTGCCGAAGTAAGTGAGTTCCGCCACCACAGGATCTGCATCAGAGGAACGTCGTCGACTAGACTGTTCAAATTTTGCCATGATTCCACAATCTTGAGTAAAACGCTTTTTGTCGATTCGTTCCACCATAAAATGTCGACCTTTACACCATGCTGTTGTGTATGACTTATACTACAACCAACAAAGATTATGAGTGGCCGTTCAAACGTTTATAAATAAAGTCACTTGCTAGTCGTACATTGCAAACTTACCTTGGTCGCGCAACCCCGAGAGTACTCCCACTCTTCTTCAGTCACTTCGTCACCGCATTGTTGTGCGCTTTTCAATTGGTTGTGCAACCATCTTAAGCTCATGAAGGTTGGTAGGCTCTCCAGAACCGCTGGATAGTGCATCAGTGGTCGTCTTCCCCATCTCCACTCGATTCCTGCCCTTTGTCGCTCTTGCTTTGCATCCTCATATTGTGAAATCCACTTTTGCATCACTGGATTGTGAAGCATGCAAAATCGGTTGATTTTAGCCTCTAGATCTTCCGTCATCTTCTTCTCAACACCGAGATTGCACATGACAATCCCAGATATGCGCTCATCATCTATGGTTCGCCATAGCGTGTCCCGGGATTTATCAAATCCGTCTAGCCACTCTCCAATGTACACTAGGGACTCTGATACCAACCAACCTTCTCCCATGCTACCCTTCGGATGTGCCTTTTGACGCACATATCCCTTAAGCGTTTTCATGAAACGCTCTAAGAAGAACATCCATTGAACTGTGCCAGCTATTTCTACCTCATCAACTATGTGAACAAGAAGATGCACCTGAATGGTTAGCATTGTAGTAGGAAAATGTTTCTCAAACATGCACACAAGCTCCGTAGCATTTAGTTTCGCGAAAGGTATGGAGTCTACGTTGATCTCCTTTTGTGAGATCCATTGCACCAGCTTTGCAAGTTTGTAGATTGTGTTACGGATGTCGAGAGACAAACATCCCTCAATGGCAACGGGTAAAATAAATTGTAAAGTATGTGCAGCAATGATATTAAAGTCCAAATTTTATGCAATGATATTAAATTCCACTATGAACGTACCTGACACATTTTATGCCAATCGTGTGACTTCAAACCGGTAAGCTTTCCTTCTTTAGTAAAACAGGTTCGGAGCGAGTGCATTACGCCAGTGGGGGCCCGCAAAGATCGAATGGTCTCTTTTACTTTGCGTTCTTGGGCTCCTGTGAAAATCCATGGTGCTTTAGGGAGTTTTATCGATCCATCAGACGCTGTTTGCGGCCAATATTGCTCCATACGATCCACATTTCTAAGGTCAACTCTGGCTCCCAAAGCATCTTTCTTGCCGGTCAGATGGTCCCATAGTAGATTACCCACATTCTTGAATATGTGCATTGGATCGAGCAAGTGATTGATCATGAGTCGGGGCCAGTATGGTAACTCGTACCATAGAGATAGTCTCTTTATCCCTGGAGGCAATCCGTCATCGCACATCTCCTTCAGCTCTAACCATGCTTGTGCAGACATCCTTGGTGGCCCTCTTCCCAAAAAGCCGTCGCGTAACACATGATTCTCTGGAAGATACGCTTGATGACCTTCATAGATTTGCTTCTTCAGTGAGGGTGCCCTACGTGCATTCAGTCTAGGTCCACATGTGACACATGCTTTGTATCCGCTTGTTTGAAGCCCTGCATGTATACACATGATAATAGATCAACTATGGGAAAAAACAAGATTTACAGTGTCTGAGTGAGGAGTGTCAATAGATCACCTGAGCATTCTGTTAGCCCGGGATAGTCATGCATGGTCCACATTAGAATGCCTCTGATCAAAGCATTCCGTCGTCCTGTGTGTCGGCTCATATCCACCACCTCTATGCCAATCCACAATTGTTGTAGCTCTTCCAATAGTGGACAAAGATACACATCCATATTCCCCACTTTATATCGCCCTGGCACAATCAAGCTTAGCCATAGGTGCCCCTTCTTCGTAGTCAACCACGGGGGAATGTTGTAGTTGACGATGACAACGGGCCATACACTGTAAGATGTTGATCTTTGACCAAATGGATTTACGCCATCCATAGCCAGGCCTAAGCGCAAATTTCGAGCTTCCCTGGCAAAATCCGACCATGTTCCATCTATATGTTTCCACGCTACGCAATCTGCAGGAATTTGTAGCACACCATCCGAAGATTTATTCTCCTCATGCCATGATGCTAGGGCGGCCATGGACTTCCATTCGAAGAAATTCTTGATGCGAGGAAGCAGAGGGAAATGTCGCAAAACCTTTTGTGGAATTTTTGTCCCGTGGAGATCTACTCGATATCTTTCGGAATCACATTTCGGACACTTCTCCATGTCTATATATTCCCCTCTGAAAAGAATGCAGTCATTAGGACAAGCGTGGATAGAATTGTAATCCATCCCCAATTTTCGCAAAATCTTTCTTGCTTCATCTCGTAAATCTGGCATCACATTGTCAGCTGGTAGTATGTGCTCTTTCAGCAATCTACACAACATAAAAATATGATACAGTCGTGTAAAAATCTATCAGATCATTATACATTTAGAGTTTTATTAAAGTAAACTAATTGTAATAGATCACCTGAAAAGCGCTGTGACGCTAGTGTCACTCCATCCAAACTTTGCCTGCATGTTGAGAAGAACCAGGAGTGCTTTCAATCTAGACATACGTGCTCCATTATACAATGGCGTATCGGCTTCACTTTTCATATCATCATAGATAAGCCTTTCTGAATCCATGATCGTCTCGATCATTTCATCAATCTCGGGCTCAAACATTGCCTCGTTGGGAATGTGCTCTGCATGATCATCCCCCGAGCTGTCAGAGGCTACATCTTGTGGCCTCACATATGCTGCTTGACCAAAGCGCCTGTGAACACGTCTATTGGGTTGCAAGATTGCTGCTTGTTGGCCAGCGTCAGAGTCCGACGAGTTATAATTGGCAACATCTCGATCTATAATAGATGGATCGAACTCGCCAAATTCACGAACGTGCTACAAAGAAACACGTCTTGTCCGTCGCACAACATGCTTGCATTGATTACAAGGACATAAGACCCTCGTTGAGAGATAGGTGTTTCGATTGGACGGTCCCACATCCTCGTCGCTACTCATAATGAGGATAAAAAACTTATAACCTGGACAACAAATTTAATATTCTTCTGGCATTCTTCGTCTTATCTCTCTCTCTCTCTCTCTCTCTGTCTCTCTCTCTCTCTCTCTCTCTCTCTCTCTCTCTCTCTCTCTCTCTCTCTTTACCTCACATTCTCTAGTCATGTCCAATCCCCGCACACCTTGGTCTAGAGGTGCACGGAGATCAGAACCACCGGGTTATAATCTCGTCTTTATTGGTCAATACCTATATTTGTGGGTACAAGAAATCTACACAGCCACGTCTACATGATACTGCATGTAGTGGACAAAACCCCTTTGCCTCTTCTCTAGCTGTAGCACTTCACAGCATCTTAACATCTTTTCACAGTAGATCTTTTCACTGTTCGTCTAACTCTAAACCCTAAACCGTAAGTAATTCTTGCGTGGACTCGATCTAACGTAAATAAGCGTAAATCTAAATAAACGTAAATCTAACTAAAAATAAACCTAAATCTAATTTAACGTAAGTCTACATCTAACCTAATCTTTAACGTCTTTTGGGATAGTTTCCTACGACGTTAAAACTCTCTTCTTCTTGTGTGTGTGTGTGTGTGTGTGGGTAAACCTAAATAAACCTAAGTCTAATCTAATATAACATAAATCTAAATCTAACGTAAATATATTATGTTATATTTAAAACAAAGAACTAAACTAACAGGGATTATAAGAACCTTAAAACTGATTTAACACATA
>NC_140943.1:80640438-80713771 GCF_014529385.1 Adiantum capillus-veneris
CATTTCCCTTGTAAACTAATACAAATCTCAATCTCAAAACAAATGATACTAGCCACCTACTTAGGAGGCTTCCCACATGGGATTTAGGGCACACATATGAAATGGATTGTTCTCTAAATAACAAATAATGGCATGCTCGTAAACAACCATGGAAAACTTCACTTATAAAATCAAAACACATTACAAAATTGCCCATTAAAATATTGAACTTTTTGAACAGGAACATTACACTTGAGAACACTTGTTGCATCAACCTTGAATGATAGATCTTATGTCTACTATCAATTATTCAACAAACCATGATACATTTTTCATACATAATTCTTTTTATGCAAGTACTCCTATCTAGGTATTGAGCACAATTCTAAGTCACATATGCTTCAAAGCGTAATCAACCCTCATCTTTGCCACTTGCGTCTAGCATAAGTATCAACCTATAAGATTCAATATAGTTACACTTGCAATTAGCAAATAAATATAGCTCTTTATTATACAAACCAATTCCATGAACTTTTCTCTTTTAATTTATTTGTACCTTTGCTAGCTCTACATATATTTCCTTTTCTCTTGCACCTTGTGTTATCTTTGAAAGAAAATCTCTCAAATAACATAGCACAATCTGAGCCTACTACAAGAGAAGTCCATGTTTGAAACCTAATATTTTTATCCATTGAAGAATAAATCCCATGTTTCTCCCTTGTTACTCTATCCTTGGACATATTTGGATTCCCATTTAGCTGACTCACAAGAGTACTCTTACATGTTTGCTTACCACCTATCTCTACAAAAGGACAGACCTAGCTCTGAATCTTCTCCTCTTCATCAACAATCTCTTCAAACACGTGGCATAACTCACATTCTGTGACTATCACCTCATCTTTGTCATATGTGCTCAATTCATTTGCACCTTTTTCTAACTCAAGAGGAAAGTCATCAACATTTCCATCATCCAAAAGTTGGTCATCCGCATTGTCAACCATTATATCTTCAAGATCTCTCTCTTGCCATGTGTCATGGCACCAAGAGATATCATGAATGCCTAATAATTTGCACACATCCTTCGCTTAACACAAGCCCTCTCTTAAGCTTGTACTATGTCCTCATCATACGATACATACATATAGTCCCCAAGATTGGCAAATGGAATTCCAAGTGCATGATTCATTACAGTCCATGTGCTTTCTTGCTTAGAGTGTGCGGCTCAAAAAAAAGTATGGAGCTTGATTGAATCTTAGTGATCCTGTTTAGCATCCTAGAATTGCTTAACAAATCAACTCCTCTCATTTCTAACCATATCGCCTACTTTGCTAAAGAAATTTTCACAAGTGTCTGACCCCATTGCAAACAAAGAAACTTCTAGGTGCGTAAACTTTTCTCTAAATAGCTTGATTAGAAGAACTACAAAGTGGCAAGAGAGCTGAATATCAAGGAATGTTTCTTTGCTTATGAAATTAACTTTGAGAGTGTATATCACTTGTTTCATGATCCAAGGTGCACCACATCCTGAGGAAACAATTGTATTGAATAATATATTAAATAATTAGATTTTAAAACAGGATGTCATAAAACTCAATTAGCATTTCAAATACACCAATACAATATTTAGTATCTAATGGATAATACAGTCTTTTAGATCAAAAATTTGATCTTTGGTCATTACAAATTGACATCTTAATGTTGTATCTCTGTGTGTCCACCCTTTGGGATGATCTTCCACTACATCTACATGAAGAAGGATCCAACTGCTACCTGCATCCATACAAGAACATTCAGTTAGAACTGGCTATGTTTGTGCGTGTTGCAGGTGTCGACACTAGATCCAGTTGTCATCCATGTCACATTTGTAGACCTAGTTTACAACCTACCCCTAGGATTGATCATTATGTTGGGATTTTAAGTAAGATAACCTTTGATTGTTGAATCATGTAGGTCCCAATATTCATTGAGCTTCCCCAAAATAAATGATTCTAATGACTATTACCATATATGATGCGGATACCTATGTATTTTTTGATATTTTTTGGTTCAAAGATCATTGTAGACCTCCTTACAAAAATCAGGCAGCATCTCTCTTGTAATTTACTTAGTATTTCAAATACTCAATTTATGCCATCTCTCAACGAGACCCTCATAGGAGGTTTACGGCTTCATTAATGAAAAAAACCATGTATGTCATGTGTCAAAACCTAGCAGTACATCACATGTCACATCTTTATAAAAATCTGGTAACATCTTGTTTGTATCTCAAAAAGGATTCCAAAAAACATATCCTCAATTCCTTATATGTCTATATGTTATGCAATGAGAATCGATCCTAAGAAAAACACAAACCTTTAGTATCATAAACACCCTATAAGACGATGAATAAAATGACTTTGATTGAGGAATCATATTTCTCTAACTTTACCCACACACACAAGTAAGCAAGTTATAAATAGTTTCCACATCCCATAATGATGTTTGTCATCCAAATTTAGAATAACTAGAGTCTTAGAGAAGCTTGTAAGACACCATCCCCAAAAATCATTGGGGACAAAATTTCAAAGGGTTCTCAATAGGGACCCTTCTCAGGAGGATTACCCTTTTTCCCGAGCTATAAGTCAATATGATAATTGGTGTTTGACTAAATTTTGGCAGAGTCTTGTTCCTATTTTGGGGAAATTTTGAAAAGAAACAGTATATGCCATCTCACAAAGAGACCCTACACAGCAGGTTTGAGGCTATGATAACACAACCATCAAATATCCGGTGTATGAACATGCATCGTACTTCAAGAAGACTCTTCCCAAGTATCATCCATCATCAAGTCTAGATCAAAAGGTATACTTGTAAAGTTCTCCACCTACCTTATCCTTCATATTCATCATTTTATGTCAGATAACTTCATCACAGCCAGGTCAACTTTCAACAATAGAGCTAAAAGTTTGTTACATATTAACGGTCTCAACGATCCCTGATTTTGTTAATCTATGTCATGCCATTTTCAGGTGATATGTATTTTAAACCATCCTCAATTTGCAAGCAAAGCTCTCTTTTAACGGTCTCAACGATCCCTGATTTTGTTAATCTATGTCATGCCATTTTCAGGTGATATGTATTTTAAACCATTAGGACATATGTACCATCGTGTATCTGCAATAATATCATTCCACAACCACAATACTGCACTCAGCAATCACAAAAATTCTCTTTATGCAAAAAATTAAAGATTTCATACACATAAATTCTTGTTTTTAATTCGTTAGGTCAAGCTTGTTGTTGCAAAAATACTTCAAAGAAAAACCAAAAAACTTACTGATATGATCATTTTCAGATTCTAAGTAGGTGCATGGGCACCTACCTGTTCATGGAGTTGACCATGTAATCCGATTCCTAGATTTGAGTTTCAATTGAAGCCTATAACGACAAAGTTCACATCATAGTCGCCGCAATCATTCAAAGTCCTGATGTGTGTCTTCCTACTCCCATATGGTCTTGATGATTCATTTTTATGTTGTTGAATCCACTAGCTTGAGTATTGCAAAAATTGAAGCTACTATCAGATGGCAATAGCCGGCAAGGACGAGGATTATCCTGGCTAATTCCTTGTCCCCTTTTTTTTTGCTGATCTACGAGCATCAAGGGATGTGTGTATGCGTGCATGTATGTGTGTGTGTGTGTGTGTGTGTGTGTGTGTGTGTGTGTGTGTGTGTGTGTGTGTGCGCGCGCGCGTGCACATCACATGATTGAAAGGGCGAGAGGCATACTCAACTAGTACTGCAAGGTTAAAGCCAGAAGAGATGCATAGAGGTGGTGAGAAGAACACGAACCAGAAGGACTGTCCATTATGGACCACCATCATCAACAAGGCTTGCAGTGAAGTATTCGAAAGGGTTTTCCCATAGCTACGTTTTCAAGCAAAACAAGGGCCACTATAGAGGGCTTCGGAGCATTCATGAACAATTCCAATAAACTCTGTAGCACAACCCATCTCCCACATGTGTGTGTGTGTGTGCGAATACCAGGTGTACAAGTGATAACTGTGCTCAAGCGCTCACATGAGATTGCAGAGCCCAATCCTTTACACGGTGGGTGAGTGGACAGAGATACGTAATGTGCAAAGTGATTCGACAAGCGGTTTAATAAACATAGGCCACATTCACCTCAATATTTGAGGGAGGCATGAAAGAGAAAAAATCGAATGTGTTACATGGGTAGCATTAAATACCACCACCACTCCTAAGAGCATATTACAACTCACAGATGTTATGAAACCAATAATGTGCCCCGATATTGTACCAGTGATAGTGTTAGAGAGAGAGAGAGAAGAAGAAGAGAATTTTAACTTTGTAGGAAGCTATCCCAAGAGACCACAATGATTTATCCGAGGATAGTTGAACTCAGTACCTTTTATTTAAGAGGAAGAGTATAGCTCGTGACTGAGTAAAAAATGCCACGCCTGGTGCATGAGCAAAGAGAGGACACAAAAATGGCCTTAAGCTCGAGATAAGGTACAATTATCTGGAAAGTTTTATTTCTAAGTAGGTGTGCAAGTCGTCCACACCGACACATCCTATGTGTGTGTGTGTGTGTGTGTGTGTGTGTGTGTGTGTGTGTGTGTGTGGCCCTCCCCCATCCCTAAGGAAATATCCATTTGGTGGAGGATAGTCCACCAAGTGGACCTATCCCCCACCAATTGCACTAAATGATTCTTGTAAAGATTCAACGTTTGTACATCACTCATATGTGTTGTGTTGAAAGGGGTTTGATATGTGAATATCAAACTGTTGTCCGAAAACGGTACCTCCTAGGAGGAAAATATGGTAATATGAAATATACATACCTGGACTTCCATGTTTCTTGCCAATATATGAGCCTGATGTGTTCACCATATGTAATCATATTGTAATATATTCTGATCTTGCAAGGCAAAGATCAATTGCACAGCCACCCCCATCCATATGGTTGGAATATCTTTGATCATCATTCTAGTCAAACAGCCTGCAAGACAAAGATCAACTGCACGACCACGCCCATCTGTATGGTTAGAATATCTCTGCACGATTATCATTCCTTTTTCTTTTGCAAAAGGGGAATAGCTCACTATTTTAGGTCTCTTATCAAACAAGGGATAAGTAACCCTAAATTATACTCCCATTTTATGGTTCTAGAACCCATATCCTTAAAGAAACCTTTTGATTAAAGTTCGGATAAATTAGAGTATCTAATTAGGAATAATTATATCAGAGAGTAATCAATCCAATTCTTTGGGTATGAATACCCATATCCTGACAAAAAACGTTTCATTGAAGTCAGGATAAATTGGAGTAGCTACATTATTATTTAATATATTATCTAATTCCAATTGGTTAAGTATGGCACAAGTCCGACCAAAGACTAGTAGGCAATTGAGAGTGTGTGGTTAAGTATGAAAATCCTCTCATAATTGAACCATGCTTAGATAATTGTATTAAATAATATATTAAATAACAAGATTTTAAAAAAAGATGTCATAAAACTCAATTAAAATTTCATATACACCAATACAACATTTTGTATCTAATCGATAATACAGTCTTTTAGATCAAAAATTATATCTTTGATCAGTACAAATTGATATCTTAATGTTGTATCTCTGTGTGTCCACCCTTTGGGATGAGCTTCCACTACATCTACATGAAGAAGGATCCAGCTGTTACTTGCATCCATACAAAAATATTCAGTTAGAACTGGCTATGTTTGTGCGTATTGCAAGTGTCGACAATGGATCCAGTTGTCATCCATGTCACACCTCTGGACCTAGTTTACAACCTACCCTTAGGATTGATCATTAAGTTGGGATTTTAAGTAAGATAACCTTTGATTGTCGAATCATGTAGCTCCCAATATTCATTGAGTTTCCCCAAAGAAATGATGCCAATGACTACTACCATATATGATGCAGATACCTATGTATTTTTGGTTCAAAGATCATTGTAGACCTCCTAACGAAAATCGTGCAGCATCTCCATTGTAATTTGCCTACTATTTCAAATACTCAATTTATGCCATCTCTCAACGAGACCCTCACGGGAAGTTTACGGCTTCATTAATGAAAAAAACCATGTATGTCATGTGTCAAAACCTAGCAATACATCACATGTCACTAGCACATATAACCATCTTTATAAAAATCTGGTAACATCTTGTTTGTATCTCAAAAAGGATTCCAAGAAACATATCGTCAATTCCTTATATGTCTATAGGTTATGCAATGAGAACCGATCCCAAGAAAAACACAAACCTATAGTATCGTAAACACCCTGTAAGACTATGAACAAAATGACTTTGATTGAGGAATCATATCTCTTTAAGTTTACCAACACACACAAGTAAGCAAGTTATAAGATAGTTCCCACATCCCATAATGATGTTTGTCATTCAAATTTAGAATAACTAGAGTCTTAGAGAAGCATGTAAGATAGCATCTCCAAAAACCATTGGGGACAAAATTTCAAAGGTTTCTCAATAGGGACCCTTCTCATTAGGATTACCCTTGTTCCTGAGCTATAAAACAATATGATAATTGGTGTTTTGACTAAATTTTGGCAGAGTTTTGTTAATATTATGGGGAAATTTTCAAAAGAAACAGTATATGCCATCTCACAAAGAGACCCTACACAGTAGGTTTGAGGCTACGATAACACAATCAATAAATATCCTTCATATTTATCATTTTATGTAAGATAACTTCATCACAGCCAAGTTGTTGGGGGAAATCATAGCATACCCTAATCAACCCAAGACCAACAAAATTATCAATCCTAGGATTGACAACCAGTCTAGGGCATGGAAGCACAAGCATCGGATGTATCGAATGAAAGGATTCAAGTGTATGCTGATCCAATGCAATAGAGATTAGCCATGAATCACTAACTCTAATCACATCATAAAACAAGCATCTCCTACACACATTAAAGTCCAACAAATTCCGACTTACCATAGACTAGAATCCCAAAGCACACTAATGATAAGCACACACTTATTGCATTGGTGTTGGCCTCTCCAATCACCACATGCCAATCAAGGCACTTCATCAAAAGCTACACACACAAGGTGAATGGTGCTAGAGTTTCATAAAACCCATCCACACACAAGTAAACAATATGGCACATACACTAATTACAAGATTAAGAACCAACTTAATGAACCTAATTAGAGATGTTAAATATCGCAAATCGAATTCTCATAGAAGGATAAGAGTGGTTAATAAGTAAGAAGTCATCACACACACTCAAATAGAATAATGAGAAAGGTGAAACTGCTTCATGACATAATGGAAGAGAAGAATTAAGACTTAATGAGAAAGTAGAGATTAGATTAAGAATGGTTCTCTAATTACAATGGATTAGTACTAGCCTCTTAAGCATGGGCATTAAGCTCAAGGCTAGTCCATCCATAGAGTGAACACTCAAGAGAGAGAGAGAGATCTCTCAAAAGTGGATCCTCAAGAGTGGATACTCAAGAATGAAGCCTCCTTGTATAAAGTTTTCCTTATAAAGGCTTTCACCACAATCCCTTCTACGATGGGTTTTAAGTTTGAGCCCTCTAACTAGCATACACAACTTTGGAACTCCCAATGAGCCCAAGACCTTCTACAAAATCAGTTGGAAATATTGTGCATATCCATAGCAATTCTCCAACTTGTTGTATAATCGGTGTAGCCTCTATTAGCCACTGCTAACATTCCCCCCTTCCTAATTTGGTGCATGTCCTCATGTGCCGGTGAAGCAAAACATGGTGATATGGTAGAAAGCAAGTCCATGGAGGAAATGTTGAGTTGCAAAACATAAGAACAAGTAATGAGCTTCATAGGCCAACAAGGATAAATAAAAACATGAAGTACAGTGAACGATCATGAAAAGTGATTATTTGCTTCTAAAAGATAGATGAATCATAATAAAAAACTAAACAACATAAAGCAAAAAAACACTCAAACTATCATGAAGATTAAACCACTTGAAATTTCAATTTTATGCATGAAACACTAGCAATCAATTATGACCCTAGGCTAATGCAAGTTCATAAACCTACTAGCCTAAAAACTTTGTGACCAATCTTAATAAATCATTCAAGTCTATCATGTCTATGGGCTATAAAAAAGCTCATAATCTATTAGTACATTGTCACAGCTTTTTGAAGCTCATGGAAGTTTTGTTTTTGTCATTCATAGAAAAAAGTAAAGAGCAATACAAGGCTACTACCCCAAGGCAAGTTTAGGTATGACTCTCGGATCCTTGAACCCTCAAGAAGGTGTTCCAAAAGCCTACTAGCCTACCAAGGCGACGGCTAACTCCTATCAGCCCAGGGCACCGGTTTAGGGCCTTGACCAAGCGATCCAAGGTGATTCCTCTCGCCTGCCAAGTGTCAATAAGACGCTAGGCCTTACATAGACACAATATAACATGTGTCTAGTAGCACTTTTGCTACTTTTTCTTCACACTTTTTTGTTTCATTGTTTTATTTTTTTAGCACTTTTTTATTGCTTCCCTCATGAGATTATTTATGGCAAATGGACCAAAGGACTAAAGCCTAATCATAGCCCTAGGTCATGTTAAAAATGAATGGAGTATTAAGACTATCACTAAGAGTCTAGGACTAATGAGAAATGAACCTACATTAACCTAAGGTCAAGGCCAATTAATTACCTGTGATTAGCACACAGAAAACCTAATTTTTTTGATGAGTTAATATTCACAAAGCAAAAGTGTTGAAACTTTAGTATGCCTAGCGTTTGAACATGAAAGAACCATAGCTTAGAAGCAAAAATTACTTAAGACAAGCATGGAGAGATAAACAAAACAGCGATATCATGGAAGGATTTCACCTATTCATGTTCTTTGTGCATCCTTGAGTAAGCATCCATTTGGTAGAGAAATCTCTTGATCTTTTTATTACAATCCTAGCGTATTGAAGCTAAGTGTAAACACAAGCTCCAAACGCCTTTTATTGAAATCCAAAAAGCACACAAAAAACATTAATGAAATCCTAAAGCTAGGGTCTTGCATACCCGAATTTGCCAAAGGGAAAAAACCCGAAGGAAAAAAGTGTCTTTGGTTATGCACATGATGCTCTTTGTAGCAAATGTATGCATACATAACAAAAATGAGAGAGAATGAGCTTCTACATAAGCAAATTTTACAATTTTTACAATCTCTCATGCATAATTCAAAAGTTGATTAAGTGCTAGCTCAACGAAATATAGACTTTTAAACCAAACCAAGAGCTATAAATAATGCTACTTTGATAAAATGAAGTGACTCTTGAAAGCCAAATTATACAATTAAAAGCTCTCCAAAAAATTTGTCTAACAACTAGCTTACATAAAATTTTACAATTTAAGAGCAATCTATGAGCTAGAGATGACTGCAACTCTTAATGAAATGAAAGTGAACGGCTCTCAATAGCCAAATTTTATACTTGAAAGCTCTCAAAAAATTTGGGTAAATACTAGCTCAAAATGAAAAAATTGAACTTTTGACCAAGCTATGAACTTTTGACCAAGCTATGAGCTAGCATGTATACAACTTTTAATCCAAAGAATTGGAATGGCTCTAAATAGCCAAGTTTTGCAATTTTTTGCAATGCTAATATCCTGTATGTGCAATGGAATCCCACTTTGCTAATAAAAAAGTCAATGATTAGTGCTCTTAAGCATATGGAAATTCAACAGAAGCAAAAATGATCAACCATAACCCCAAAATGCTCTCTTTTTGCCATTCAAAAAAGCTTAATTTTAGTGCTTTGCAATGATTTACCATCCAACTCAAGCACTAAAAGGTAAAAGCAATGTCAAGTTCAAATTTTAATGCACACTCTTCACTAAGCATGACTACATCATTCGCTAGTACCTCTTATGTGTGAAGATAAATGCACATAAAAATGAACTTGTCTTTTTAGAGCAATAAGCTTTCAATGAAACCGTGCACCATTTTATGCTCAATAGCAAACCCACAATTAAATGCTATTCAATGATCATGCTCACTTTAGCATTTTTGGCATACATGTTAAAAGAAAGAGAGAGTTTTAGCATGAAGCAAATTTTTAACTCTCTAAATTGGTTAAGCACAATCCGATGTCGAGTCATTGGCCAATTTCCCTTCAGAACAATGCATAATTATTAGTGCCAAAGCATTTATACATGCACAAAAAATGTCACGCTCAAATAAATCAAAAAATGATTTCATATGGCCCTTTGAGCAAGCTCAATGGGTAGGCTATGCCGTGCTTTTTCATTCAAATCATGCACTAATAGTGCTCCAAGCAATGCCAAGACAAAGGTTTAGTGCAATGTTGCAATCAATGAACTCTCAAAATGTAGCTTATGTGAAAGAGAAATTTCTTTTAGTTAAAAAAAAGGGTAGTTGCAATCAAACTAGGCACTAGAATGTAACATTCAAGTCCAGTTTTTGTGCACTTGTCTTGACCATACATGAATGTGCTATCAACCTAACTTTCAAACAAGGCCTATATTCATTTACCAAAAGAATTTTTCATGTACTGCATTGAAAATGATAATCAACTCAACCTTAGACCATAATCAAATCAATAATGGGTGCATATAGTTGATGCTTGCATGCTCTTAATCAGTAATGTTTCATACAAATCACGAGAGAAAGAGTACTCACTCGCATAACGCTGGTTCTCTAATGTATGAAACCATCTTTAGTCACAACAAGCAGAAAGGAAAGAACAACTCTAGATCTCACATTTTTAATGCAATCCCATGATCATTCATGCTCAACTTTAGTTGGGTATTTTTGAAAGATTGATGTCAGCTCTTAGTAGCCAAGTATTATCAATATGAAGAACACAATGTCTACTCTTCCCTTAGGCCAATGAATTTTCACCCATACAAGACAAAGGTGAGACACCCTTTTTGGATTTTTTTTAAATTTTATTTTGCAAGCTTGAGGCAAACAATGAGAGGTGGGAATCAACGCGCGTGTGTTTGTGTGTGTGTGTGTGTGTTCTTGAAGGCAATGGTGAGCACGAAAAGCTATGTGATTCCAACATCGTAGATCCTGCAAAGGCAATAAAGGAGAAGTGTGTGTGTGTGCTTGTTGAGAGCGTGTGGATATACGTAGGTAAGATGGCGAGTCTGGCCGTGATGTGTGAAATTGGGTGTGTGTGTGTGTGTTTATGTGAGGGCTTTTGAAGGCATTAATAGCAGGTTCGACGGGCTGTAGCACACGACTCAGGACTCCAATTTTATTGTAAGCATGCTCCCAAGGACCAGGACGTGGTTTGATGCCATGCTATTAGCTTTTTGACTGCAAAAATAGGGAGTGGGGGACCATGGAGAGACCAAGGATAATGAGAGAGAATGAGCCACAGAGAGAGAGTGTGTGTGTGTGTGTGATGGAGTGGGCCATTTTTTGATTTCTCATAGTCAGGAGCCAGAAGACGAGGGAGAAGCGAACGACCCCAAAAGCAGCGAGAGGCTTCTCCAAATCACACACTATGGTGGGCCATGAGTATGAAAACGTGGTAGCCCATCTAAACACGTTGCGCAAGACCATGATGGAATTATTTGTTGTTTGGTAGGGACTCGCGAGTCAAGAGTGCAAGTGGGAAGTGTCCTATATAGCTGGGGTTCAATCAGCGTGAGCCGCGGCTCGAAACAGTGGAAGTGTGCAAGGCGATAGTTAAGGCTGCATTTGTTGGGAGAAGAGGGGAAGATCGACCGCTTAAAATATTCAACATAAGATTTCAAGCAATCACCATCAACTGTCCACCTCTTCTTCCAATTTCTAAGCACACACACGCACCTAGACTATCACCCACACACACACACACACACACACACACACACACACACACACACACACAGTAAACATAGAATTGACATAGACAAGCTTGTAAGAGAGTGTAAGAGATGTGTAAGAGATGGAGACTAGATTAGAGAGTACACAGCAAAATGACCATAGCTTAAAAGAGTAGAGAAGAGAATCTGCAAGAGAAAGGCCTAAATCTAGCCCCAAACTCCACGGAACCTCTCTTGTGGAGTTGGTATTTAATATATTACTTTGAGTTTAAGGTGCCAAAAATTGAGGCCCCTCTTTTACAACCACTTTACTTTTGCAAATGAGTGAAGCTCATTAGTTCTTGCATGACCCATAAGGGGAGTTCTCACTACAACTATTTACACAGCCATAGTGGCTTATTGAAATGATGTTCTAAGATACTGTGCAAATATAAAATGGCCAAGAGTAATTGCCGTCGCCTCTTCATCAACTCCCCGCATTCCACTCTACAAAATCATCATTAACTCAATTAGTAAAATAAATAGACAACACATAATTAACCATTACGCCCAGCTATCCCAATTGTAGCTAACCACTACAACAAGAGGGTGCCCAGTCTCGTAACAGCATTGATGCCTTGTGATGGCTAGATGTGGTTTGAGTCCATGCAAGTAGGGCGCCGGTTTTAACAAGGAATCATTTCGTGTGTGTGTGTGTGTGTGTGTTAGCATGCGTTCATAAGAACAATAAGAGGGTAATTCCAGCCAACAAAGCTTGCAAAGTAGACGGCTAAGATTTCTTGCCTTGCAATCCGTGCCTATGATAGGAAGTGTATAGATCTCCCTTGGGGGACGTCCCCAGTCGTGTTTTCGAGAGTGTGGAGCTCATACTACAAATACAGCTCTCCTCATGAAATTCAAATGGGAATACCATCTTTTTAATAGACAAGAGTAATGCTCTTGAATTCTGGCAAAAAAATTCCTCTCAACCATCTTTATTGATTAGGTATACCCCCTTGAGTACGATGCAAACTAGCACTAAAATTTGAATGTTTCAAATTGACACTATTTGTACACAAGATTTAGTGCCCTTCTAGTCCGATTCATATGAGCAAAGTAATTAGGACACACATTCCCCAATTCAATCATAATGCAAGATCAAAAAATTACCGGTGATTACCAATCAAGCATTGCATACAGAAAATGTAAAGCATAAATTTTCCCAATTGCAATTCCATAGACAATCATCAATCATTGCAATCTTCAATTGCTCATATCCTATTGTCCAAATCATCCAAACCCAATCGGCTTGTCACTTTTGTTTGTGAGGCGACATAAGTGAATATGAGTACAATTAAGCAATAAATGAATGCAACATTGCCATGTCATCATATGGATCAATCATTATCATGGCAAAAAAATCATCACAATTAAGCATTAATTGAGCAATCTATCTCAATATTTGAGCCAATATTGTGACACACGCATCAAGTATTTGGCCAATATTGTGACACACGCATCATAATTGGTAAATAAATACCAATTATTCATTCAAACACCTTGGATTGCACCTTCCATTGAGTAGGCACACACACCCAAATTTAGGCCAAAATTTTATGCAACTATTCCATCAATTTTACATTGTAATGCTCAAATTGCAAACTCAATCAAGCATAAGTAAATGCATGCATGCGCAATTTCTAAAAAATTAACACTATTTTGACGCAATCAAGCAATGCACACGCTGACAAAATTAAGCACAAAAGTTCCAATTTGGCTCAATTTTCAATGCATTTAGGCTTAACCCAAATGACTGCACACATATTTCATGCACATTTCACAATCAAAAAATCATTTAAGTGCCCCAATTGATCATCAATCATTGAAAATCAAGTGGTCTTGAATGGGCACACACACTCAAATTTTGCGCAAATTTTTGGCAATTAGGCTTATTCACATCATTTACATGATTGCACACTCACATATCACCAATTCCATCAATTTCTATGCATACACACACTCAAGATTAGGTTCACATACACTTGAATTTTTTGACAGTCTTTTCCCTCTTTGGTGCATTACACACACAATGCTTTTTATGCACACACATGAATTATTCATTAGAATTAAGCATTATCTTGACACACATAAAGTTCATTAGTCAAAATTTGATCATCAATTTCATTCCAAGTGACTCATATTAGGTGCAAAGTGTAGGTCAATTGACTTACACACCTAATTTTAGCAAATAATTAGTAACATTGAACCACATTAATAAATCAAGAATTGACATGAGAAAGTGAGTGCACTTACATTGTAATCACACTTCAAGCTATTCCTTTGCTCCATGCAAAGATGCATCATTGCACACAAAAGTGTGTGCACCATCAAATCAACTCCAAAATTGACCATTGTAGGCCAAAAATCAAACATTCAAATCATCAAATTAGGCATAAATGAGCACAATTAACTTGATTAGTGATGATTCCACCTCTTATAAGGGGATTGAACATACATTACACTTCAAATGTTAGCGGTTAGGTTAGCAAAGTTAGTAAAACATTAGTAAAAATTAGCATGGAATTAGTACAATTAGCATGGAAATGAAGCGAAATTAGTAAGTCTTAGTATGAAATTAGTGAAATTGGGGGTGGAATTGTGTTATAAAATAAGACGTAGCTAAATAGATTTTTGAGTAGATTAATTAATGGAGAGAGATAGATTTCACACACAAGAGATTATAGAGTAGAGAGAGAGAGAGAGTACACACGATATATGTGGTTCACCCAATGTGGGCTACGTCCACGGGAAAGCAGCCACTCAATGGCTTTAGCACTTCAAAAGAAGAAGTAGTTTACAAAGGGATTAAACTCTTGATAAAGCTTCCGCCTTGCTTCACTCTCACCATCTCACACTCACCTTGTTGCATCAACTTCAAACTATGAAATGTGTGTAGAAATGGCCTCCTTTTATAGGCCAAAAGGGCTGCCCTCTCTTATGAGAGACAGCCATGTGTAGCCGCCCTTGTGCGAATAAGTCCAAATCGGACCCTCCAATCTGCCCATGTGTGGCCGCCCTTGAGAAGACAAGTCCGCTTTTGAATTCAGCCACCGGCCACCGGCCATTGACTTCCGACCACCGGCCATCGGCGATTGACTACCGGCCACCGGCCAACCGACCGGTTGTTTTCCGACCACTTTTCGGCCGCCGGCCGGCCATAATATTCCGGCAAAAAGGAATATTCTGACAAAAAAGAAGTCTCGGGGGCCTCTAAAGTTGCCCCTGATTCTTGTCTTTGAAAATTTTGGTCTCCGGTGAGTGATTTTCCTTCACGCACGATGGCTTCTCCTCATAATGGGGGCCTTACAAATGTGCGCTTTTACCACAGAAAATTACAAGGGTAAATCAGGCTCCATACTTAACAACCTCCCACTTGGAGACTGATCTCCAAACCAAACCTGTGTCTGCTTTCCATTCTGGCTTCTTATCGTTGAATGCCGATTGAAGATGAGCAAAAGCTCAACTTCTTCTTGTTGACCACCTTTGTAAACATGTCTGCAGGATTTTCACTTGTATGCACCTTTCCTAGGTTTAGTTGTCCCTCTTCCAAAAGAGTGCGTATGAAGTGATATCTCACCTCAATGTGCTTTGTCCTTGGATGAAAGATTGAGTTCTTCGCAAGATGGATAGCGCTTTGTCTATCACTATACAAGACACAATTGTCTTGTTTGAATCCAAGCTCTTCTAAGAATCTGTGAAGCCACAAAATTTCTTTGCTTGCCTCCGTCATTGCTACATACTCTGCTTCCGTGCTAGAAAGTGAAACCACTTTCTGCAGCTTTGAAGCCCAGCTTACTGTTGTGCCTCCAATCGTGAACACATAGCCAGTAGTGCTCCTTCGAGTATCTTTGTCACCTGCCATATCTGCATCAGCATACCCTTCTAGAAAAATATCAGTTCCTCCAAAATACAAAGCATTTGTTGTTGTCCCTTTTAGATACCTAAGTATCCACTTCACAGCTTGCCAATGCTCTTTACCTAGGTTTTCCATGAACCTACTGACAACTCCCACTACATGTGCAATGTCAGGCCTTGTCCAGACCATAGCATACATTAGAGAACCTACCGCTGCAGCATATGGAACTTTAGACATATAGGCTATCTCCTCTTGTGTCTTTGGACACATACCCTTCGTTAGTTTAAAATGACCAGCCAAAGGTGTAGAAACTAGTTTTGCATTTTGCATTGCAAACCTTTCTAGTACCTTCTTGATGTAATCTTCTTGAGATAGCTTTATTGTCTTCTTCGTCCTGTCCCTTTATATTTTCATACCAAGTATCCTCTTTGCAACACCTAAATATTTCATTGAAAAAAGAATCGGACAGCTCCTCTTTTAGGTCTTTGATGTCCTGCATGTTAGCACTTGCAATCAACATGTCATCAACATACAACATTAGGATGATGAATTTCCCATCTCCCAAATTCTTCGTGTAGACGCAGTGATCCGAGTTGCATCTTGTGAATCCATGATCCAACATCCATCGATAAAACTTCAAGTACCATTGTCTTGATGCTTGCTTTAAACCATACAAGCTCTTCTTTAATCTGCAAACCATTTTCTCCTTACCTTTTACTTCATACCCCTTTGGTTGAAGCATGTAGATTTCCTCCTCTAAATCACCATGAGGGAATGCCGTATTTACATCCATTTGCTCGAGATTTAGATCATGAGTAGCCACAAGGCTTAAGACAAGCCTAATTGAGTTCATTTTTACAACAGGAGAAAATATTTCATTGAATTCAATACCTTTCTTTTGAGAAAAACCTTTTACCACAAGCCTAGACTTGTACCTTTTCTTCCCACCTTCTTCTTCCTTCAGCTTGTACACCGATTTGTTTTGAATTGCCCGCTTACCTTTAGGCAACTCAACCAACTCCCATGTTTGGTTGCGATGTAGTGAGTCCATCTCCACTTGCATGCTCTTCGTCCATTCTTCTTTGGATTCATGTTGCATAGCTTCTTCGTATGATTCCAGCTCTCCACAATCTGAGATCAAGAGATGGTTGAAGGAAGGAACAAACCTTTCTGGAGGTCTTCTTGCTCTTGTAGATCTTCGGGGAATAGGTTGAGGCTCCTCGTTTGGTTCACATTGTTGCACATTGTCACCGTTTGCAGTCCTTGAGTCTTCACCATCCTCAAGCTCCATGTACTCATCACCTGTTTCTTTTGTTTGTTTTCTTTCCAAGTAATCTTTGTACATATTTTGTTCGTTAAAAATTACATCCCTACTCCTTAAGATTTTACCATCTTCAGGATTCCATAGGCGATACCCA
Source organism: Adiantum capillus-veneris (assembly GCF_014529385.1). Lineage (NCBI taxonomy): Eukaryota > Viridiplantae > Streptophyta > Polypodiopsida > Polypodiales > Pteridaceae > Adiantum > Adiantum capillus-veneris. The sequence goes on from NC_140943.1 coordinate 80,657,537, forward strand.
AAGTCTCCTTCTCCATAGCCAATGAAGAAACACTTTTTCGACTTTGCATCTAGCTTTGATCTTATGCTTCTATGTATGTGCATGAAAGCCTCACACCCAAACACTTTGAGAAATGCATAATTCACCGGTTTACCTATCCATGCCTCTTCTGGAACTCCCCCATCCAATGCCGTTGAGGGCGACCAATTGATTAAGTACACAGACGTACTTACAGCTTCCGCCCAAATCTCAAGCGGTAGGCCTGCATGTAGCCGCATGCTTCGTGCTCGTTCCATGATTGTCCTGTTCATCCTTTCCAAAATCCCATTTTGTTGAGGTGTCCTTGGGGTTCTCCTTTGCCTCCGAATGCCATTGCTAGCACAAAAGCTTTCAAAAGCTTGGCTGCAATATTCGCCTCCAGTGTCGGATCTAAGGCATTTAACCTTGGTATCTGTTTCATTCTCCACAAAGGCTTTCCACCTTTGAAATATGGAAAATACATTGGATTTATTCTTCATGACATAAACCCATGTTTTTCTAGTCGCATCGTCTATGAATGTTACATAGTACAATGAGCCACCAAGTGATGGTGTACTTGCAGGACCCCAAACATCAGAATAACCCAACTCAAGTTTTTAATTTTTTCTTTCATTTCCTGATTTTTGAAATTTTACCCTCTTTCGTTTACCATAAACACAATCTTCACAGAACTCTAAGTCCACTTCTTTCAAACCTGGTAGAAGCTTCTTTGTTTGAAGGATTTTCATTCCTTTGGCACTCATATGCCCAAGTCGGTAGTGCCACACCGCACTGTCAACATTTTGTAGTTGTTGGAGAAGCTGAAGGTTGTGTGCTAACAATACACAAGTAAAGTGTATCGACTTTTTCTCCCTTGGCAACCACCAAAGATCCCTTTGAGATCTTCCACCGTCTGTTTCTGAATGCAATGTTGTGACCTTCATTGTCCAATTGTCCTGTAGAGATCAAATTTTTGCGAAGAGAAGGAACATGCCTAACATCTTTAAGCTTCCATTCATTTCCGTTAGCAGTTTTGACAGAAATTGTACCTTTGCCGACAATCTCACAAGGTTCATCATCTCCCAAGTATACATACCCAAAATTTCCTTTGGTGTAGTCTTGGAAATGTTGCTTGTGTGGTGTCGCATGGAATGAAGCCCTAGAATCTACTATCCAGGAATTACACACATTGTCTAATGAGAAAATTAGAGCATCTTGCTCTACTTTACCTGCCACATTGGCCTCCGATGTTGGCTTGTTGTCTTAAGACTCTGTCTCCTTCTTCTTCTTGTACCAGCATGTTAAGTATGGAGCCTGATTTACCCTTGTAATTTTCTGTGGTAAAAGAGCACATTTGTAAGGCCCCCATTATGAGGAGAAGCCATCGTGCGTGAAGGAAAATCACTCACCGGAAACCAAAATTTTCACAGACAAGAATCAGGGGCAACTTGAAAGGCCTCGGGGGCGGAGGCCCCCGAGATTTTGTTTTCGTCGGAATATTATGGCCGGACGGCGGCCGAAAAGTGGTCGGAAAACAACCGGTCGGTTGGCCGGTGGCCGGTAGTCAATGGCCGACGGCCGGTGGTCGGAAGTCAATGGCCGGTGGCCGGTGGTCGGAAGTCAATGGTTGGTGGCCGGTGGCCGAATTCAATGGCTGGTGGACGAATTCAAAAGCGGACTTGTCTTCTCAAGGGCGGCCACACATGGGCGGATTGGAGGGTCCGATTTGGACTTATTCGCACAAGGGCGGCTACACATGGCTGTCTCTCATAAGAGAGGGCAGCCCTTTTGGCCTATAAAAGGAGGCCCTTTTGTCGATGCAACAAGGTGAGTGTGAGGTGGTGAGAGTGAAGCAAGGCGGGAGCTCCATTAAGGGTATAATCCCTTTGTAAACTACTTCTTGTTTTGATGTACTAAAGCCATTGAGTGGCTGCTTTCCCATGGACGTAGCCCACATTGGGTGAACCACGTATATCGTGTGTACTCTCTCTCTCTCTCTCTCTACTCTATAATCTCGTGTATATAAATCTGTCTCTCTCCATTAAGTAATCTACTCAATTATCTATTTAGCTACGTCTTATTATCTAACAACTGGTATCAGAGCAAGGTTTGCTAGTAGCTAAATTATCTCAAGGAAAGGATTCCTTGAATTGAGTGGGAGTTATGGCGGAGGAAGGGAAGCTCAAGATTGAGAAGTTCAACGGAAAAAACTACTAACATTGGAAGATGCAGATTGAAGACTATCTCTACCAGAAGGACCTCTATTTGCCACTAAGCGGTCTTGCGAAGAAGCCCGCAACAATGGCAGATGAAGCATGGATTGTCCTTGATCGAAAGGCACTGGGAACAATCCGGTTAAGCTTGGCGTCAACGGTGGCCTTCAATGTTTCGGAGATGAAGACCACGGAGGACTTGATGAAGTCACTTGACGACTTCTACGAGAAACCATCGGCATCCAATAAGGTATTTCTTATGAAGCGCTTGTTCAATCTAAAGATGGCAGAGAATGGTTCAGTTGCAGAACACCTAAATGACTTTAACACAAACATAAGTCAACTTCGATCAGTGAAAATCAATTTCGATGACGAAGTGCGAGCTCTCCTTATACTATCATCTGTAGCGGATAGTTGGGACAGCCTTGTGATGGCTGTAAGTAATTCTATCTCTGGCACAAATACTCTTAAGTTTGATGATGTTGTGGGTGTTCTCCTAAGCGAGGAATTGCGAAGGAGAAGAACAGGAGAATCATCAAGTGTTGCACTATCAGTGGAAACAAGAGGAAGGCTTAAGGAGAGATTCAAAAACCAAAAGGGTCGTGATCGCTCAAGGCGGAGCAAGTCATGCACAAAATCAATTCTTGAATGTTGGAACTGCGGCAAGAAGGGCCACGTCAAGAAGGATTGCTGGTCCAAGAAGAAGAAGGAGACACAGTCTCAAGACAACAAGCCAACATCGGAGGCCAATGTGTCGCAAGTAAAGTAGAGGAAGATGCTCTAATTCTCTCATTAGACAATGTGTCTAATTCCTGGATAGTAGATTCCGGGGCTTCATTCCATGCGACACCACACAAGCAACATTTCCAAGACTACACCAAAGGTAATTTCGGGTATGTATACTTTGGAGATGATGAAGCTTGTGAGATTGTCGGCAAAGGTACAGTTTATGTCAAAACTGCTAACAGAAATGAATGGAAGCTTAAAGATGTTAGGCATGTTACTTCTCTTCGCAAAAATTTGATCTCTATAGGACAATTGGACGATGAAGGTCACAACATTGCATTCAGAAACAAACGGTGGAAGATCTCAAAGGGATCTTTGGTGGTTTCCAAGGGTGAAAAAGTCGGTACACTTTACTTGTGTAGTGTTAGCACGCAACCTTCAGCTGATGCAGCAACTACAGAAGTTGACAGTGCGGTGTGGCACTACCGACTTGGGCATATGAGTGCCAAAGGAATGCAAATCCTTCAAACAAAGAAGCTTCTACCAGGTTTGAAAGAAGTGGACTTAGAGTTCTGTGAAGATTGTGTTTATGGTAAACAAAAGAGGGTAAAATTTCAAAAATCACGAAATAAAAGAAAAAATTAAAAACTTGAGTTGGTTCATTCTGATGTTTGGGGTCCTGCATGTACACCATCACTTGGTGGCTCATTGTACTATGTAACATTCATAGACGATGCGACTAGAAAAACATGGGTTTATGTCATGAAGAATAAATCCAATGTATTTTCCATATTTCAAAGGTGGAAAGCCGTTGTGGAGAATGAAACAGGTACCAAGGTTAACTGCCTCAGATCCGACAATGGAGGCAAATATTGCAGCCAAGCTTTTGAAAGATTTTGTGCTAGCAATGGCATTCAGAGGCAAAGGACAACCCCAAGGACACCTCAACAAAATGGGATTTCGGAAAGGATGAACAGGACAATCATGGAACGAGCACGAAGCATGCGGCTACATGCAGGCCTACCGCTTGAGCTTCGGGCGGAAGCTGTAAGTACGTCTGTGTACTTAATCAATCGGTCACCCTCAACGGCATTGGATGGGGGAGTTCCAGAAGAGGCATGGACAGGTAAACCGGTGAATTATGCATTTCTCAAAGTGTTTGGGTGTGAGGCTTTCATGCACATAGATAGAAGCCTAAGATCAAAGTTAGATGCAAAGTCCAAAAAGTGTTTCTTCATTGGCTATGGAGAAGGAGACTTTGGGTATCGCCTATGGAATCCTGAAGATGGTAAAATCTTAAGGAGTAGGGATGTAATTTTTAACGAACAAAATATGTACAAAGATTACTTGGAAAGAAAACAAACAAAAGAAACAGGTGATGAGTACATGGAGCTTGAGGACGTTGAAGACTCAAGGACTGCAAACGGTGACAATGTGCAACAACGTCAACCAAATGAGGAGCCTCAACCTATTCCCTGAAGATCTACAAGAGCATGTAAACCTCCAGAAAGGTTTGTTCCTTCCCTTAACCATCTCTTGATCTTAGATTCTGGAGAGCCGGAATCATATGAAGAAGCTATGCAACATGAATCCAAAGAAGAATAGACGAAGAGCATGCAAGTGGAGATGGAATCACTACATCGCAACCAAACATGGGAGTTGGTTGAGTTGCCTAAAGGTAAGCGGGCACTTCAAAACAAATGGGTGTACAAGCTAAAGGAAGAAGAAGGTGGGAACAAAAGGGACAAGTCTAGGCTTGTGGTAAAAGGTTTTTCTCAAAAGAAAGGTATTGACTTCAATGAAATATTTTCTCCTGTTGTAAAAATGAACTCAATTAGGCTTGTCTTAAGCCTTGTGGATGCTCATGATCTAAATCTCGAGCAGATGGATGTAAATACGGCATTCCCTCATGGTGACTTAGACGAGGAAATCTACATGCTTCAACCAAAGGGGTATGAAGTAAAAGGTAAGGAAAAAATGGTTTGCAGATTAAAGAAGCTTGTATGGTTTAAAGCAAGCATCAAGACAATGGTACTTGAAGTTTGATCGATGGATGTTGGATCATGGATTCACAAGATGCAACTCGGATCACTGCGTCTACACGAAGAATTTGGGAGATGGGAAATTCATCATCCTAATGTTGTATGTTGATGACATGTTGATTGCAAGTGCTAACATGCAGGACATCAAAGACCTTAAAAAGGAGCTGTCCAAATATTTTTCAATGAAAGATTTAGGTGCTACAAAGAGGATACTTGGTATGAAAATATAAAGGGACAGGACGAAGAAGACAATAAATCTATCTCAAGAAGATTACATCAAGAAGGTACTAGAAAGGTTTGCAATGCAAAATGCAAAACCAGTTTCTACACCTTTGGCTGGTCATTTTAAACTAACGAAGGATTTGTGTCCAAAGACACAAGAGGAGATAGCCTATATGTCTAAAGTTCCATATGCTGCAGCAGTAGGTTCTCTAATGTATGCTATGGTCTGGACAAGGCCAGACATTGCACATGCAATGGGAGTTGTGAGTAGGTTCATGGACAACCCAGGTAAAGAGCATTGGCAAGCTGTGAAGTGGATACTTAGGTATCTAAAAGGGACAACAAAAAATGCTTTGTATTTTGGAAGAATTGATATTTTTCTAGAAGGGTATGCTGATGGAGATATGGCAGGTGACAAAGATACTCGAAGGAGCACTACTCGCTATGTGTTCACGGTTGGAGGCACAACAGTAAGCTGGGCTTCAAAGCTGCAGAAAACGGTTTCACTTTCTACCACGGAAGCAGAGTATGTAGCAATGACGGAGGCAAGCAAAGAAATTCTTTGGCTTCACAGATTCTTAGAAGATCTTGGATTCAAACAAGACAATTGTGTCTTGTACAGTGAAAGCCAAAGCGCTATCCATCTTGCAAAGAACTCAGCCTTTCATTCAAGGACAAAGCACATTGAGGTGAGATATCACTTCATACGCACTCTTTTGGAAGAGGGACAACTAAAGCTAGGAAAGGTGCATACAAGTGAAAATCTTGCAGACATGTTTACAAAGGTGGTCAACAAGGAGAAGTTGAGCTTTTGCTCATCTTCAATCGGCATTCAAGGATAAGAAGCCAGAATGGAAAGCAGTCACAGGTTTGGTTTGGAGATCAGTCTCCAAGTGGGAGATTGTTAAGTATGGAGCCTGATTTACCCTTGTAGTTTTCTATGGTAAAAGCGCACATTTGTAAGGCCCCCATTATGAGGAGAAGCCATCGTGCGTGAAGGAAAATTACTCACCGGAAACCAAAATTTTCACGGACAAGAATCAGGGGCAGCTTTAAAGGCCTCGGGGGCAGAGGCCCCCGAGATTTTGTTTTCGTCGGAATATTATGGCGGAACGGTGGCCGAATTCAAAAGCGGGTTTTTCTTCTCAAGGGCGGCCACACATGGGCGGATTGGAGGGTCCGATTTGGACTTATTCGCACAAGGGCGGCTACACATGGCTTTCTCTCATAAGAGAGGGCAACCCTTTTGGCCTATAAAAGGAGGCCATTTCTACACACATTTCATAGTGTGAAGTTGATGCAACAAGGTGAGTGTGAGGTGGTGAGAGTGAAGCAAGGCGGGAGCTCCATTAAGGGTATAATCCCTTTGTAAACTACTTCTTGTTTTGAAGTACTAAAGCCATTGAGTGGCTGCTTTCCCGTGGACGTAGCCCACATTGGGTGAACCACGTATATCGTGTGTACTCTCTCTCTCTCTCTCTACTCTATAATCTTTTGTATATAAATCTGTCTCTCTCCATTAAGTAATCTACTCAATTATCTATTTAGCTACGTCTTATTATCTAACACAGCAATCCTTCTTCACGTGGCCCTTCTTGCCGCAGTTCCAACATTCAAGAACTGACTTTGTGTGTGACTTGCTGCGCCTTGAGCGATCACGACCATTTTGGTTTTTGAACCTCTTCTTAGGCCTTCCTCTTGTTTCCACTGACAGTGCAGCACTTGATGATTCTCCTGTGCTTCTCCTTTGTATTTCCTCGCTTAGGATAACACCCACAACATCATCAAACTTAAGAGTATTTGTGCCAGAGATAGAATTACTTACAGCCATCACAAGGCTGTCCCAACTATCCGGTAGAGATGATAGTATAAGGAGAGCTCGCACTTCGTCATCAAAATTTAATTTCACCGATCGAAGTTGACTTATGTTTGTGTTAAAGTCATTTAGGTGTTCTGCAACTGAACCATTCTCTGCCATCTTTAGATTGAACAAGCGCTTCATAAGAAATACCTTATTGGATGCCGATGGTTTCTCGTAGAAGTCGTCAAGTGACTTCATCAAGTCCTCCGTGGTCTTCATCTCCGAAACATTGAAGGCCACCGTTGATGCCAAGCTTAACCGGATTGTTTCTAGTGCCTTTCGATCAAGGACAATCCATGCTTCATCTGCCATTGTTGCGGGCTTCTTCGCAAGACCTCCCAGTGGCAAATAGAGGTCCTTCTGGTAGAGATAGTCTTCAATCTGCATCTTCCAATGTTGGTAGTTTTTGCCATTGAACTTCTCAATCTTGAGCTTCCCTTCCTCCGCCATAACTCCCACTCAATTCAAGGAATCCTTTCGTTGAGATAATTTAGCTACGAGCAAACCTTGCTCTGATACCAGTTGTTAGGAAATAAGACGTAGCTAAATAGATTTTTGAGTAGATTACTTAATGGAGAGAGATAGATTTCACACACAAGAGATTATAGAGTAGAGAGAGAGAGAGAGAGTACACACGATATACATGGTTCACCCAATGTGGGCTACGTCCACGGGAAAGTAGCCACTCAATGGCTTTAGCACTTCAAAAGAAGAAGTAGTTTACAAAGGGATTAAACCCTTGATAGAGCTCCCGCCTTGCTTCACTCTCACCACCTCACACTCACCTTGTTGCATCAACTTCACACTATGAAATGTGTGTAGAAATCGCCTCCTTTTATAGGCCAAAAGGGATGCCCTCTCTTATGAGAGGCAGCCATGTGTAGCCGCCCTTGTGCGAATAAGTCCAAATCGGACCCTCCAATCCGCCCATGTGTGGCCGCCCTTGAGAAGACAAACCCGCTTTTGAATTCGGCCACCGGCCACCGGCCATTGACTTCCGACCACCGGCCATCGACAATTGACTACAGGCCACCGGCCAACCGGCCGGTTGTTTTCCGACCACTTTTCGGCCGCCATCCGGCCATAATATTCCTGCAAACAGGAATATTCCGGCGAAAAAGAAGTCTCCGGGGCCTCCGCCCCCGAGGCCTCTAAAGTTGCCCCTGATTCTTGTCCGTGAAAATTTTGGTCTCCGGTGAGTGATTTTCCTTCCCGCACGATGGCTTCTCTTCATAATGGGGGCCTTACAAATGTGCGCTTTTACCACAGAAAATTACAAGGGTAAATTAGGCTCCATACTTAACAAATTGGGGGTTTGAGATATTCATAACTCAAAAATATTAGCTTCAATTACTTGCACAACATCATCAAATCAAACCAAAATTGAGTTACACACACTCAAAACTAATGAAGTTAGTAGTGAAATTGCTCTATTCTAAACATCCTATACTCACTAGCTTAGGTTATCGATCCCCGATAGTGGTGCCAAATGTTGGGGGAAATCATAGCATAGCCTAACCAACCCAAGACCAAAAAAATTATCAATCCTAGGATCGGCAACCCGGCTAGGGCATGGAAGCACGAGCATCGGATGTATCGAATGAGAGGATTCAAGATTATGCTGATCCAATGCAATAGAGATTAGCCATGAATCACTAACGCTAATCACATCATCAACCCAACATCTCCTACACACATTAGCACACAATAATTGCATTGGTGTTAGCCTCTCCAATCACCACTTGCCAATCAAGGCACTTCATCAAAAGCTACACACACAAGGTGAATGGTGCTAGAGTTTCATAAAACCCATCCACACACAAGCAAACAATATGGCACATTCACTAATTACAAGATTAAGAACCAACTTAATCAATCTAATTAGAGATATTAAATATCACAAATCGAATGCTCATAGGAGGATAGGAGTCGTTAATAAGTAAGAAGTCATCACTCACACTCAAATCTAGAATAATGAGAAAGGTGAAACTACTTCATGACATAATGGAATAGAAGAATTAAGACTTAGTGAAAAAGTAGAGATTAGATTAAGAATGGTTCTCTAATTACAATGGATTAGCACTAGCCTCTTAAGCATGGGCATTAAGCTCAAGGCTAGGCCATTCATAGAGTGAACACTCAAGAGATAGAAGAGCTCTCAAAAGTGGATCCTCAAGAGTGGATACTCAAGAATGAAGTGTTGAGATGTAGAGAGAAAGAGAGAGAGAGAGACGAGACATGAGACACACCATATACATGTTGAGATGTAGAGAGAAAGAGAGAGAGACGAGACAAGAGAAACACCATATACGCTCCCAAAGACTGATTCATATTGAGGACAAGATACAAATATATAGGTGAGACCAAGTTCAGTAGAGTGAGCCATATATAGCTCCAACACCCCCACTCAAACAAAGGTCTCTAGCTTTGGATGAAAAAACCCTTGGGGAGTTCAAGGGAAAAACCCAAGCCCCTATACAATGTGAAATATGAACCATCGGTGATGATGTGAAAGTGAATTGTGCATCTATGTACAAATATTCAAGTGACTTAGATATCACAAGGTGCAAATGTGGAGTGTGCATAGTGCATGGTACCTAAAAGATTACAATTTCATATGTACAAAGCTATTACAATAGCAAAGAAGCTAATCTAGAAAGAGTGAGGCCAAAGCAACTCCAAGGTCCGAGCGCAAGAGGATGAAACGTGACTCATTGAGGCCTTTGGTCAAAATGTCTGCAATCATCTGGTCACTTGGATAGTGTTCAACCATAATGGTTCCTTTGCGTACTTCATACCTGACATAATGATAATGGACAGCAATGTGCTTTGACTTATTATGTTGAACATAGTCTTTTGCAAGACTAATAGCACTTTGGTTGTCACACCGCACGGGTGTGCTAGAAAGAGGAGAGTGACCAATATCAACCAGCATTTGTCGAAGCTAAATCAACTCACGAGCTACAAGTGATGCCGCAACATATTCTGACTCAGTCGTAGAAACTGCAACACAACGTTGCTTCTTGCTGGTCCAAGAAACAAGACAACCATTTATAAAGAAGCAATTTCCACTAGTAGATCGCATAGATAAATGTGAGCTTGCCCAGTCTGCATCTGTGTAACCCAAAAGAGAAAGAGATTGCATAGAATCCGATGTGAGTTGTCGTTGATAGACTAAACCAAAATCTGTAGTGCCTTTCAAGTATTTCAATACACGCTTTGCAGCAGACCAATGCTTAAGAGAAGGACATGCAAGATGTTTTCCAGGATAATTAGCAGCAAACAGAATATCAGGACGAGTGTTCATGCCAAGAAACTGAAGACATCCAATCAAGTTATCATAAGATTGATTTGTGACAAGTTGACTGCCATTGTCATAAGTATTCTTCGTAGAGATCGCAAGACAAGGTGTGTTGGCTAAATGTGCAGATTTCATACCAAATTTTTGAATAGTATCTGCAATAAAATTTGACTGTCGAAGGAATAAAATACCTTTTGTATGGTTCCATTGAATTTGAATGCCAAGACAAGAGTGAATCTCTCCAAGATCCACCATATCGAATGCAGAAGACAATAACTTTTTCACTTGCTGACGAAATCCCAAATCATTGGAAACAAGGATGGTATCATCCACGTAAAGAGCAAGAATCACAAAACTGCTACCTTGGCATTTTATGTATAAGTTGGGGTCTGACGAGCAAGAGTTGAATCCTTTAGAGGTGAGAAAAAAATCAAATTTTGTATACCAGGATCGCGAAGCTTGTTTGAGACCATATAGTGCCTTATGGAGTTGAGCAACAAGGTCTTCTTTACCTGGAATAACAAACCCTTCTGGTTGTTCCATATAAATTTCCTCTTCCAAGTCACCATTAAGAAAAGCAGTTCGCACATCCATTTGATGAGCTTCTAAATCAAATTGAACAGCAAATGCCAATAAAACTCGAACACTTGTAATGCGAACAACTGGTGAAAAAGTCTCTTGATAATCAACACCAGCTACTTGGGAGTAACCTTTTGCAGCTAAACGCGCCTTGAACTTGTCAAAAGATCCATCTGCTTTTACTTTTGTCTTATACACCCACTTACATTTAATAGCTGTACGACCAGGAGGTAATTCAGTTAGTATCCATGTACCTTTAGAGATAAGAGAATTGTACTCTGCTTCCATAGCCTCTTGCCATTGTTCCTTTTGTGGTGAAGAGATAGCTTCATCATAAGTAAAGGGATCTTCAGAAGTAGAAAAAGCATTATCAGCAATATCGTCATCATAAACATGACATGAGCCATGTTCAAAATCAATAGGCAGATCAACAAAAATATCAATATCATCATTGGCAACATTTGGAATGGATGGTTGTGAAGAGGAAAGTTGCTTTATAGGAAGAGTTTCATCTTCTGAAAGAAATGGAAAAGCCTGAAGCAATGATTTAGTATCATCAGAATCATCCATGGACCATGAGCCTCCCATAAGTTGTTCGTTAAAAGTAGCATCACGATTCACAATTACTTTCTTGGAGGAAGGATCATAGAATTTGTAGCCTTTGGAAGTGTCAGAATATCCAATAAAAATAACTTTAAGACCAGGAGCATCAAGCTTTGTTCGTGTTTCTTTGGAAACATGAATATAAGCAATACATCCAAAGGTTCGAAAATGAGATACATAAGGAATGTCACTTGTCCATGCTGTGATGGGTATCTTACCAGAGGGTGCAGTAGTAGGAAGATGATTCTGAATAAATGCTACTGTCAAAGTAGCTTCAGCCCAGAAAACACGAGATAAGCCAGAATGAATCAGCATACATCTTATAGCATTGAGAATAGTGTGATTCTTTCATTCAGCAACACCATTCTATTGAGGCAAATATGGAATAGTGTGTTCATGATGAATTCCACTGTCAGCACAATAACTCACAAACTCTCGAGAAACATATTCGCCTCCATTGTCACTAGGAAGCTTCTTAAGGCGACGACCAGTTTGAAGTTCCGCAGCCTTGTGGAATTGTTTGAAAACAGATAAGGCTTCAGATTTTTGTCTAAGTAGAAATACACTCGTATACCTTGAGAAATCATCAATGAAAGTAATGAAGTAGCGATATTGTGATCCTGAAGAAGGTAGAGGTCCACATATATCAGTATGAACAAGATCCATTATGTCATGAGAATGAGTTGTATTTGAAAGAGGAAAGGGTTTATGATTGTGTTTTCCAAGAGCACAAAATTCACAAATTCCCATATGGGAATGGGCTTTAAGATCCATGCCATGAACAAGATCACGACGTTGAAGATCAAGGAGTTTTGAGAAATCAGCATGAACAAAACGGTGATGCCATACTTTGAAATCATGATCACCTGGAGCAGTGACAATATTTGCTACAGCATTGTTGAGAGAGAGTTCAAACAAATTACCGTTTCGAGGAGCAGTGGCTATAGTCTGTCCATCTTTCTCAATTTGGAATTTGGTATGATCAAATCCAATAAACAGACCAAGATCAACAAGTCTAGCAACTGAAAGAAGATTACGTTGAAGATCTGGTCCATGTAATACTCCTTGCAAAATTCGAGTGGAAGAAGATAAGGTACCAAGATATAAGTCTCCAATACCCTTTACTTGACAAGTAGTATCATCAGCAAGATAAACAACACGTTGAACTGGCAGTGGATGATAGTTATGGAGCCACTTAGACAGATATGTTTAAGTAGCACCAGAATCAACAATAAGAAGATTACGTTGAAGATCTGGTCCATGTAATACTCCTTGCAAAATTCGAGTGGAAGAAGATAAGGTACCAAGATATAAGTCTCCAATATCCTTTACTTGACAAGTAGTATCATCAGCAAGATAAACAACACGTTGAACTGGCAGTGGATGATAGTTATGGAGCCACTTAAACACATATTTTTTGTAGCACCAGAATCGACAATAAGAAGATTACGTTGAAGATCTGGTCCATGTAATACTCCTTGCAAAATTCGAGTGGAAGAAGATAAGGTACCAAGATATAAGTCTCCAATACCCTTTACTTGACAAGTAGTATCATCAGCAAGATAAACAACACGTTGAACTGGCAGTGGATGATAGTTATGGAGCCACTTAGACACATATTTTCTGTAGCACCAGAATCGACAATAAAAAGTGATCCATCACGTACATGAAGTATTCTATCTGGAGCAGCTGAACATAAGACGCAGCTTGTTTCTGGTACAATGTTGTTTCGATGTTCAGTAGCATATGCTCTATTACGATCTGTGTCGAATCGACGCTTATAGCACATATGAGTGGGATGATCAGATCGTCCACAATATTCACAACAACAAGAAGAAGAGTCTCCAGATAAACGTGGTTGTTTTGTGGTAATATTGTGTTCTTCATCATATTGACGTGCCCAACAATCATCTTCAGTATGGCCATTTCTATTGCAGTAAGAACATTGCTTGTTAGGAAATTTGAGACGAGAGAAAATATTACCGCGATGGCCACCTCTACAGTTTCCTCGTTGAAATAGACGCCTTCGAGCATAAAAAGCACGTTCCATCTGTTGTGACTCAGTCTCCTCTTGTGAAATCATAGTTGTATCATGACCAGCATTCCAACGTTCTTGACCTTGAGAGTATTCAATTAAATACATGCAAGCTTGGTCGAAATCAAGACCATCTTTATTAGAGAGAATAGTAACAATGTTATCATAAGAAGAGTCCTTCACCGTATCAAGGAGAAGTGTAATCAATTGCTTTGTGGAGCAGGATCACCGGCAGCACCAAGTTGATTAATAATAGATTTGAAAGATTCAATATGTCCCGTCATGGCAGTACCAACTTCATTTTGTAACTTGTCAAGCAACCCTCTCAAATAAAGTATTTCTGTAACAGATTTCTTGTGAAAGTTTGCAATAAGGTACTTCCATATGTCGTGGGAAGTAGGCAGTTCATACATATCAAGAAAAAAGGAATCAGTAAGAGCAGAAAGAATATACCGACAAGCTACTTTATCACGTCGTTCGCAATCCGTATAGGCAACATTCCAATCTTCAAATATACGTCCTTCAGTGATCAGCACGTTATCATTATCCGTATCAACAGGCTGAGGCGGACAAACACGATTTCCAAGAACAACTTCGGAGAGTTCATCGCCTTCAAGAATTAACAACATCTTTGCTTTCCAGCCTGGAAATCCTTGACCTTGGAAAGGAGGAACAAAATGCTGGCCAAAAGGAAAGCCGTTGACGAGAATATTCATAGCCATATCTTGTTACGAGAAGATGTATAAGATAAGATCACAGAATCTGCACACCATATATGGTGAAGGCTGCAATTGATAATGAGAGAGATATGAGTACTGCGTTCTGTCAACGATAAAGTAAGAAGGATGCTCAAGGAACGTCCAAAGATGTGAGAGACGTCACCCAAAAAAGGCAGGGTAAAAGAGACATTAATAATAAACGAGTCCTCAAGATAGAGTGGCGTGAGACGCAAGATTGACGGCCACAATACGAATAGCAAAAAGCTAAATCTTCTCAAAAAAGTTAACGCCAAAATAAGAAAAACGATCGCGGACGCTTCACGAAGAAGTAGGACGAAGAAAGCTGCGTGAAGCTCAATTGCAGTAAAAGCAGCATAACTTTCTGGTGCGAACTCCGATTGATGCAAACCTAGAACTCAAACCGAAGAGCTCGAGGAGACGAACAAGTTTTGGATGAAAATTGCCTCTGCGCTTTTCTTGTTTCTCCAAATTTTGAGCAGAACAGCTAGAAAAATTGAGATGAAGTTCAGGGTGTCATTAACAAGAAAACGTAATCAACGATTAGATTGATTAGAAATAAATGCCACATAAAACACTAATCATATTCTTCTTAACACAAAACAACCACAATTAACAAGAATCAACGCTCAAAAATAAAATTTGTAACAATTCTGAATCTTACATGCGAGTCGCATACACATACTGTTGTCACCATGAATTGAATCGGTGCGTGATCGTTACCGCTCTGATACCATGTTGAGATGTAGAGAGAAAGAGAGAGAGACACGAGACAAGAGACACACCATATACATGTTGAGATGTAGAGAGAAAGAGAGAGAGACGAGACAAGAGATATGGTGTAGAGAGAAGGGATTTTGGCAAAAAATCATATACAATAAGGGGAAAAAAAGCTGACTTATACCCATTCTTGGATGATAGCAGAGGGGGAACTAATTGGTATTGTGAACCATCCATGAAAGCATCATTGTTGATTGGTACAACAATGATAGGAGTTCTTGGTACGTTTCGTCACAAGAAGTGCAAAAGAGTGATTGTCCTTGGTGTGACATATGAAACTCTTCAATGTAGTGAGTGTGCTTAAATTCCTAAAGAACGAGATTTTCTTATGCGAGTTTATCGATAGTCTCAAGCACAAAGCTCTAAAGGCGCTCGAGACACTGGGTGAGGTCCAAGGTTGGATTACATGACTAACTTAGAGATACTAAACATTTCTCGAATCAAGAGTTTCTTGTTCGCAAACTAAGGAAAGACATTTGGTTTACACAGACAAAGCTTGCAGATTTAAGCATTAGGGTAAGAAGCTCTAGGAGAGCATGTC
Organism: Adiantum capillus-veneris; assembly: GCF_014529385.1. Lineage (NCBI taxonomy): Eukaryota > Viridiplantae > Streptophyta > Polypodiopsida > Polypodiales > Pteridaceae > Adiantum > Adiantum capillus-veneris. The sequence continues at coordinate 80,673,174 of NC_140943.1, forward strand.
TGAAGCCTTGGGTTGTGAAGATGTCAAAATGTTTTGCACTGACATCATTAATGCACATGATCTCGGCTTGTTTGAGGAAAAAAATCATTATGGAGTTTTCTTATAGATGTCTCTCAAAACATTGGTAGAGATCCCCAAGTCAAGGCGTACTCAAAGTCAACAAAGGATTTGTTTGAAGCTATAAACATATGGGGTGGAAGAAGATTGCACAATTTTCTCTCATTGAATCTAGGTGGTCCACACATGTCCACCACAATGACATCCACAAGAAAGGCCATCTAGTATAGAACAGGTCTGAGAGAGAATGTGTTTGAGAATGTGGAAAAAGTATATAGGAATCACATGATAAGAAACAATCTCTCCTTGGGATTTGTGCTTGTCATTGTTGTGAAGATGAAACTGTCACCAAAAGAATGGTTGGATGGATAGCAAAAAATAATGAACTTGTTGGATTTTGTGGGAAAAAACAGGGACACATATGCACACCAAATTTTCTTATGCGAGTTGGGAAGGGGATGATGGATACAACAAAATAGTTTATTCTTTCCAAAAGAATGAGATTTCACATTATGCTAGAGTTTTGATTGCAAATCCTCTCATTATTTGTCTACCAAATTTTGTTCTTTTAGTTTAGCTCACCCGTAATAGGTTCAACTCCTTTTTCATAAGAGAACAAGGATGGAGTATTATCATATTGGAATGTATATTTGAAGATTGTAGTTGGCCCTTTAACTAGTCATGACTCCGATGGGGATGCCTGACGGAGGAAGATCATGATTGAGGACTACATTTCCCTTGCAAGTAAGAGTTTCTTAATCCCTTTGAAAGATTGGCTATTAACAACTAACATGGATGTTGATGGTAATATCTTGGATCTGCATGACTCTGACTTTATTCACAATGGAAAGAAGTTAATCAATCCATTGGGCAATGCATCCAAAAGACTTGTTCTTGGTAGGGATCTTGCTACCTTGAACATGCAATGTGGTTTCCTCCTCAATGATTGCATTTTTAGCAGTTTCTTGAACTTGAGCCTGAGTCATCACGTTTAAAGGAATGGTGGGTTCTACCTTGGATCCACTTGCAGAAGGCATCACACGTACAACATTCATTGTTGCTTTCCCTTTGTAGTCTGGATTTTTAGCACAGTGTTGGTGTGGATGGTCTCTTCCACAACGTTCACAGAATACAAATAATTCTATTTGTGTATCCTTTTTCGGACAACTTCTTGCCCAATGGTCACCTCCACATTCATAGCATAGACCTTTTTGTTGCATAGTTGGTGATCTAGCCAATGGTTGTTCTTGCCTTGTAAGAATGTTCTTTGAACCATACTCCTGATTGGCTATGAACATGAGCGTATTCGCATCCATGGAGTATTGAAATCTTGTAGGTTGTGGCACGTGTGTTGGCTGAGTGTAGTTGACTACCACTCTAACATCATTAGAAGAGTTGGTTTTTTTCCTAGCATTCGTTGCATTTTTGGTTGAATGTTACACCATGGAGTGGAGAGATCCCCTCCACAAGTATTACATCTCCTCAATTGAGTTTTTCCTATATTCAGGTTCTGTTTGTAGTCTTTGTTTATTATTTTGATCACCTCTTCGACCACTTGGTCAAAGCTTTGCATCGTAGAAGTTTGAACATCTTACTTTGTTGTGGATTCACTCTTTGGAGAAGAGGCACTACTAGTCGTGTTGTTTGTATCTTACATGAGAGCCTTGCAATTGTCAACTAGATATAGAGCTTCTCTAGTGACTTGGTCGAATGCCGTGCATCCTTTTAAATGCAAATCCTTTTTGAGAGTTTCACTCCTCAAGACCTCTATGAAGAGAATTGATAATCTCTCATCTTGGGTAACTCTCTCAAAGGACATCTCTCTATGGAGTGCTTATTTTTTGAGAGCTTCTTATTTAGAGCTTTTTCAAAAAATTAGGTCTTTTAGGCTCGTGTGCTTAACACAATGCATTGGATTTTAAAATATATTTTGGTATTTTCAAGTTGTGGGTAGAATTTTGCAAAATCTTGTAGTTGTACAAAGTCCTTTGACTTTCTTTCATGATATTTTTCGTTTCATATAATATCAACCCTCACTTTCCCAATCCACATTCAACCGTCCAATCTACATTGCCTTCCAAGTTCCCATTCCACCTATCAATCTTTAAGCCTAAAGTATCTTTTTCCTTTTCCAAATTGAAGAGATCTCATGACCTTTAAAAAACAAATTGTATAATCCCCGTGTTTCATATGATAGATTTTCAAGTCAAGAGAGAAACAATAATAAGTGCATTGTGTTTAAAATCTACATAAAATATATGAGCTAAAGTGTTTATCTAGTGGGACATACACATTGAAGTTGATAGCAAGGCATTGAGTGGATATGTCTAAAGAAGCCATGATTTGATAGCAACCTTGATTACAAACAAGCAGTAAATTGTGAGGAACATGTTGAGTCCATGGATATGTTGAGCTTCATGAAGAGTTTCTATTTACTAACACCATCATCTCTTCAAACACTCCTTGTGTTTAGAGGAAACATATTCACGAAGTTTAGATTCATCGTTATTAATTTATTTCATTTTTCAGCCATAATATGTAGCATAGGGGGTTTAAAAAAGCAAAATTTTTACCTCTAAAGACACCAACCTCTAGTTTCTAAAGGAAATAAATTCTTTATGTTGATAAGAAAAACAAGAAATAGAGACAAGGGGTAAGAATTGTCTAGATAAATGCAGAGAAAGACAATTGAGTAGATAGATATGCTATAATATTGGAATGTAATTTTCAAGATTTACCATCTAAAATCACTATGGGGTTCATGTGAACTTGAGTCTTCTACACATGTCTCCACTTTGAAAGGCAAGGGAACGAGAAAAAGCCTCATCTAGCTAGTGACTTATGGTGGCCCCATCTCTAAGGGATACTCAATGATAATGAATATGTGAATTCCTATTTTCTCAAGGTGAAAATGAAGAATTAAATCAATTCAAATACTTTCTAGTATTTATTTGACATTTCTTGTTTGTTGGTGTGTTATGATTTCTTGTTTGAGGGCTAGGAGGGGCAAATCACCACACATACATAGTATAAAATTATATGAGAATTTAGAAGGTAGGACAAATACATATAAAGGATACAAAGTCAAAACTTAAACTTTTTGAGCTAAAGTCCTAAGTCCATGTCTAACACATATACATATCTTTTAACATGTAAAAAATGATGTTAAATCATAGCCTATTGCTCTCGTCCTTTGAATTCCATTCCACCGTGTATGTATTTATTTTTATATTTGTTATATTTTGAGAGTTGCATTAGGTAACCAAAACCATTGGCATTGGATGAAATGTCTTTTGCATTGTTGTGGCCAACAAATTTTTAAAAAATTCCATACTAGCAATTGTAAGTAGAGATACTATATTAAATACTCAATTTATCTACAATGAGCCTCAAGCACTAGATGTGCCTTAAAGGGACAAAATTTCCAAAAAGGCAATGTACAATACATTAGCAAAAGACCCTATTTTAGTTCTTATCTAATAGCTTCAACCCAAGGTAAACAGTCTGCTTCTCCACAAGGGGACACCACTTGAATAGCCAATGTAACTCAATGCATGTTTACATTCTTCGACTTGCAAAGTTGTCCCTACTCTTGACCATATCAAATATATAAGATCATTGCTATCATGCACGATATCATTGAGCCAAGCTACTACAAAGTTTCTTCAAGGACACAAATGTTTTGGGATTTCTAAATCTACTTGAGATAGAAATATCTGACTATTTGAGTGTACCCATTTGTAGATTTTGGCGACACGACCCTGCAATGAAGGGTAGTCTCTGAGAAGATGGAAGGGATCCTCCAAAGCTACTTTGCACCCAGAGTAAGTTTTTGTGTCAATACCTTTGTCAAGAATCTTACTCCTAATAGGGATAAACCCCCACAACAAATACCAAGTGATTATCGTCATTGAGCTTGGCCATTTTACTTCCCAAATGTTGTTTATACCTTTTAGCCACTTCTCTTTGACCAGTTCACCCTCCACAATTTGATAGGGGGAATGATTCAGTCCACCTTATACATTCCACAAAACTTCAAAGACACTATTGATCAATAGCCTTTCATTTATATAAAAGCTATATTGCAAGAGCATATTGAGTAAACAAAAAATCGTTGTTAGCTTGTGAGAGATTAATGTGAACCAATCTTATCCTCATAGTAGGGAAAAGTGCTAGAAACCTACTTTTCTATTGAGATAAAAGCCAATTTTCTTATCATCCTACATCACAATTTTCTCTCAATCATGCTTATCATGTGCGAGTAATCTTGTTTGGTTCACTTGGTTGCCCTCTCTCTCTCTCTCTCTCTCTCTCTCTCTCTCTCTCTCTCTCTCTCTCTCTCTGATAAGACCCAAGAAAAAGTGATGTGTGTTGTTTGTGTTTAATTTGTGTTTGGCCCTGTGTGTGAAAAAGTGTGGCTGATGGACCTTCATATGTATTTTGTCCAGATGTGTTATTGTTGACAAGATGCTTGGTATTCCCAATTCACAAAATTAGCAATGGGTGATCGTGTTGATGATCAAGTTGTCTCTCATGCATCCAATATTTTGTGCCGTCTAGAATTGCTTGCCACGAGCTGCAAGTGCGTAAGGAACATAAAAGAATTTTACAATCATTAAAGGAATAAACTAGGGCAAGGCGCATGTAGTCCCAAGGGCAGATATTCTATGTGCCTGTAATTTGCAAGAAAATAGAACAGATATGTTAAAAATATAGTTTAATTTGCAAAAATTGGAGTGCTTTTATTTGATGAAAAATATCCACGCTGATGGACAAGCACGCAGTCCTCGTCCACGCTGTGATGAAAAATACGTGCGCAGATGGACTACATGCGCATTCACCAATGTGGGTATTTTTCATCAAATAAAAGCACCCCAATCTCTATGAATTAAGCTATATTTTTAACATATTCGTTCTATTTTCTTGCAAAATCTAAGTCACAATTTAAATTTTTGCTCCCCTCTGAGGTAACTAATTTCTTGAATTTTCAAACAGCTCAAGGTTAAGCTGAGAGACCTTTTCCCCATCCTACGCCACCTTGTGACACAAGAAATACTAAAAATTAAGGGAAAATTACCAAACACCCCTCTAATTTGTGGAAATTCCTAAAATACCCTTCAAATTTCAAGTATCTATTTTTACTGGATTGTTCATGATTTCCTAATCTTTATTCTTTTTTGACAATGTATATCCGTGTTCTAGTGCTTAGCATGTAATTTGTCACAAATTACCTCCCAAAAAAATACAATTATGTCTAAATATAATGAAGCAATTCATCTCCAAAGCTGACATAACCAGCTCAAATTCTAGTTTTAATATCTTGTATTCATAGACAATCCATCTTCTTATGAAAAGCTATAATTTTTTTAACTTTTGGATAAATTTACTCTCACAACGAGGGGTATTTTGGGAATTTTGGAAAATTTGAAGGGCATTTTGGGATTTTTTGACAAAATATGAGGGGTATCTTGGGAATTTTTGAAATTTGAAGGGTATTTTGGGAATTTCCACAAATTAGAGGGGTATTTTGGTAATTTTCCCAAAATTTAATTTTCATATCTTGAGCTCCCTATCCGTCCGCGCGCGCGGACAGATTGCATGCTCATGAACGAGAGAGAGAGAGAGAGAGAGAGAGAGAGAGAGAGAGAGAGAGAGAGAGAGAGAGAGAGAGAGAGAGAGAGAGAGAGAGAGAGAGAGAGAGAGAGAGAGAGAGAGAGAGAGAGAGAGATTGCACCTATGTGCCCTTTGCGATGCCTTAGCAACAGACTACAGGTGCGCACATGCATTATCGACTGCCGTCTCATCACCATCACAAGCTACTAACTCATTTGCTCATTACTACTAAATACTCCGCAAGCTAATTTTTACTCGTGTTGGAGGCTCTCCATAGGCCGCTTTTCATTTTCATGGTGTCATTAAATGCGCTCTCAGTTATTACGCATTTTGACAGTCACTTACATCCTTTAGATATTCATCTAATTCGATGCCCTTTGGCATTCTAGGCGTATCAATTTCCCTCAACTTGTAATCAATGATTCAATCCCCTCAATTCACTAAACCATAATTATCAACCCTCTTTGCAAGGATTCATCACACATAATCACATTCCTTGAAACTTGACATGGCTGCTAAATAGATTGGTCCAAACAGTTCAGACATGACCCTGCAGAGAAGATGCAGCGTCATTCCTTGAAACTTCTACATGCTGCCGTCGACGTAGCAACGACGATGACAACAACATCTGCAACGATCCTCACGGCATTCACACTACGTTCTTGTTCAATTTTGATCAAGTTCACGTCGTCAACAACTTGACTAATTGCAAGAGCCCAAAATGCTGCTGGAGAGTGCAGGCTTTTGATGTAATGCTAGTGAGCTTATTTTTGTGGCCTTGGAGAGCTAGCAAAGTCATTCATTTCACTAGAGCACACGGACAAAAGTAATCCCCATAGTTGCTAGGAATGAGATTGGTCACAACAAGTATATTGTGGCGAACGTGCTTATAAAAGATCTCATATTGAGGATAATCATAGCAAGCTCCTCTCGAGTCTTGCAACTTGAAGTTTTGAAGACCAATGACAATGAATAGCACTGGTTAGGCTCCGATAGATAGCAAGCCCAGGATGTGTATAGATGTAGCTGAGCTTCTTGATTTTGAGAGAAGAATATTTTTTCTACATGTGAATAGATTGTTGTCCAACTCTTGGTGGGAAGGTTTCCTCTGTATTTGGGTGCACGAGAGAGAGAGAGAGAGAGAGAGAGAGAGAGAGAGAGAGAGAGAGAGAGAGAGAGAGAGAGAGAGAGAGAGAGAGAGAGAGAGAGAGATCTTGAAGCCTATATTATGGGTAAGGGGAGAGAAATGCAAGCATGCCAAAAAGAGGAAAGGATGGAAGGGTCGTGGAAAGGGAGGGGTCAAGCTCCACAGGAGGGTTTGTGTGAACATTCAGGACATTGCCAAGCCTGCCATTCAAAGGCTTGCTCGTAGGGGGGGTGTGAAACACATCAGTGGCCTAAGCTACAAGGAAACTAGAGGTACTCAAGATCTTCTTGGAGAATGTTATCCTAAATGCTGTGACCTACACAAACATGCCTGCCCAAAAACTATCACTACCATGGATGTTGTGTATGCTCTCAAGTGATAGGGCCGTACTCTCCATGCATTTGGTAGTGGCAACCTCTTGCTACTTCATTAAGATTTGGTTTTTATAAGGGTATTTTCCTTCAATCTTTCATTATTGATACCTAATCTCTTGAAGCATGGATTTCCCACCTTGCACAACTAGTGGTTAAATTTTAGCAATACTTCTTTGGTGGCTAGAGAGAGAGAGAGAGAGAGAGAGAGAGAGAGAGAGAGAGAGAGAGAGAGAGAGATGCTCCCCTTGGATAATAAATATCCAATTCAAGACTCATGGAATAGATCTCAAAGATCTCATTGGATTGTTTCAATTGCATTACAAAGGTGTGTGGGTGTGAATAACGATGCAAAAAATTGCAATAACCTTCCTATATTTTTCCCAATAGTATGTACCCACACAATTTGGAAAAAATCTCATTAATAGGAATCTTCACAATTGCCGCCTTGCATGATCTTTCATAGCATGGATAGGGTATTTTTCTCAATCCTCATACAGTGCCATCTCTCCTTTATATTTATATAGAAAGATGGCAAGGTTAAGCTCAACTTGTATGCCATTTGCAATGTACATAATGCATAGTGAGAAATTGTGTGACCATTAAACACATATGAGCGTGGCAAGGAATTCGCAACATGGTAGGGTCTAGAGCACTTGAAAGTTTTGGTTTTTTTCTTCAAATGGGGACAAGGGCTTCTACCCCAATAAAACCATCCATGCTTGCATTTGAAGGCATTGCATTGTGTAAGATATTCACGATGAGATGTTGAAATAAATGTTGTCCTTGGTACTATTAGGGGGAGGGGCGGGGGGGGTGGGGGCCTCATTATATGCAGTGCATTATATCTACCAATGATTCACTTTACAAGGTAGTGACAAACTATGATGTTTGAGAAACATTTTGCATTATATACTGCTTTACATCTACCGCTAATTCAATTTTGAATACCCTTTGAGACTACCAAGTGACTGGATCTAGATTAGTGGAGCAATTACCTCTTGCCCTTATTTGTGATGACAAAGGCTACATTGTGTCCTTAATAACCTTAAAGTTTTTAGTTAGCCATTAATAAACAAGAGAAAAGACACATGTCTATAGAACAAGTATGTGAAAGCCTTTTTTTTGGGGATAGAATGGGTATACATAATATATATTTTTGATATGCATCATGTATTAGCTTAAAGAATCCAAAAACTGTTATTATTGTATGTAACTTTTCATACAACATAGATATTTTAATATAAACTCTTGATATAAAATTCCCACGGAGTTCACTAAAGTATATGTAACATAGCACGTGCGTTCTACAGAAGGGATTCTCATTTCTTGTAAGTTTCAAAATTCATGTATACAAGAGGGGTATAAGGGGTAATTAAAATCAATTTTGGTAAACACACGTGATATATTAAAATTTTACTAATGAATGTCCTGGGATAAAATTATGTTAAAGGGTTGTATGTTTGGGAGCAGTGTCATGTACAATGAGTCTATTTGAGCACACAATTAAAAAAGTTCTAAATTTGTGCCAAAAGCTCTAAATTAAAAGCTTTCAGAATTATTATCCCCCTCTCGATGTATTTTTTGAAGCGAAGGAAAGCTTCCTTCACATTTGGTCCTTTTTTTGATTGAATGCATAGATCTGTGACACAATGTTGTGTTTGATTCCCATTTTTGAGAACTCCTCTACAAACTCTTGTAAGAGTTGTGCTATGTTTGAAATATAATCTCTTTTAGGAGGTTGGAACCACCTCAAAGCCGTCCCTTCTAATGTCAATCCAAGTCCCTCATATTGAGTATGGAAATTTGAAATCTTTTCATCTCTCAAAACTTGTTTGAAGAGTGAGACATGAGCATATGGATCCCTTGACCCATTGTACTTTGTCTTGACACATTGTGCCACTTGTTGTGGTCCAGTCACCAATCTAACCAATTCATGGTCTCTTGGAAAAACATTTCTCATGCTCTCCTCTCGTCTTGGAGAAAATCCCTATGGAATCCTCTCTGATGTGTGCTCTGGCATCGTTTTTGTCTGGAATAGAGTAGAGATTGGATTACCCTTGTATGTGTATCGGTCTAAGTCAATTGGATTAACAAGTCTGTACTCACGTCCATACTTATCTACCATCAAAACTTGAACTTCATGGGCCTCTGTATACGTGAATGCATAGAGATTCTTATGGAATGGAATCTCTTCAACATTGGGTTCTACACACTTGTAAAAGGTATATTGGTCCTCGTTTGTGAATATGTATAAGACATCATGAGCATAATCCATTAGAAATCTCATGGATTTGTTGGTTTTGACGAATCTCACATTTGGTTTGTTGACCGAGGATCCCTCTCCTCTATGTATTCTCCCAATCCCCCTATTGTTGGCATTGCAACATTTTTCATGTCTTTGAGTGGAGTAGAAAACCCTAGTGGCGTATGATTTGTCATGGTTAAGGCTCACTCAAAACTCTCAAGGTAGTCCTTGACAAGTCCACTTTGTCTTAGTGCAACTTATCCCTTTTTGCCCTTGATCAGGTCTCTCAGAAGTCAAGAATTTGTTACTTTTTGGTCTTTGGAAATTATTCTCGGGGTACCCTAAAAGTTTGGATTTAGTAAACCTAGAAAAAATCAGGTCTAAAACCAAAACTCATCTAGGTGTGTCCTATTGCCCGCAAGCTATCTTCCCAGCTATACCCGACTCAATTTGGAGTTGTCTATCAAAAGTTAGAGCACTTTTAGTAAACTCCACTTGAAACAACACTCAAAATAGTTTCAGGACCAGGACACAGGAACTTTGGCTTGTGGTATTTTAGCACAAACTTGAGATTTGGGATGTCCTCAAGTATGTTTACAAGATCATCAATTCAGATACCCCCACTATGTTGAGGTACATGGATCGTGATCCATGTTCCTCTATCAAATCTTTTTCTAAATTTTTCCAAATTTTGAATGTGTGTAGACAAGGTCATGTGCAGGCTCTGTGCCAATTTTCATCAAATTCTGAGGTTGAGGTACATGCATCACGATCCTTGTTCAACCACATCTGGACTTGATCTCTTAGGAGTTTGTTCCTGACTATGTCCACAAGCTAAATTTCAAATCTTTTTGGATTTGGACTTGATTTGATAGGTCAAATAGCCAACACTAGGTCTGCACAACGGTTTAGGGTCTGTCACCTGGTTTTCTTCCTTTTGACCCACATTTGCTCAAATTTTTTCACAACTGGGCTTGGGGATATGTTTCCTTGTGTATGCACTACTGATCTGGAAAGTTCTAGGTCAAGCTATCACTATGGGTACATGGATCGTGATCCATGTTTGGAACCCAAATTGACTTCTCTTAGTACCATCAGATTCAACATGATTAGTAGGTCCTATGGTATCATTTTTTTTGAAAATGGACCTCAGGATTGAAAGTTAGGTCAATTCTGACACTTTGTCAGAGTACTTGGAAGTTCTGGGCTTTTGGTCTAGTTTTTGGTATCCAAATTAAGTTTCTAAAAGACCAGTAGACTCCCTGTGATGTGCTCTAGCTATGGTGCAAGTTTGGTATCAGTTTGTTGACAGAGGAACATGGATCGTGATCCATGTACCTATGTGTCAAATGGTAATGAAGCTTGACTCACAGCTTGCCCTTGGTCTACTGATCCCTGCTATATGGTTTTTGTATGATTTGGACTTGTTTAGGTCAGACAAAAGTCAATCCCGAGGTTTGTTTTAGGGTTTTTACCTTGAATTTCTTTTGGCTCTTTTCACATACTTTGAACCTTTTTTGACAAAATTTCTTTGGGGAATTTTGCTCACAATGGTCTGTGTTACAAGCCGGAAAAGTTTTTGTCCAAAAATTTCTCAGAGGTACATGGATCGTGATCCATGTTCCACCACTTTTGGATCTGAATTTTGGCATGCTGATAGTTTGTGGTGTTTGTAGCTTGCTCCACAAACTTTTTTGAATTTGAAACAATTTTGCCCGACCACTGACTTCTACAGTCTATTGTGGCAGTTTTGACAATGTTCTGTTTTTGGCTCTTTTGACCACTTTTTACAACTTTTTTGCATATGGTTCTTTTGGGAAAGTTGTTTGTCTCTGTCTCGAAATCCCATCCAAAAGTTTTTCAAAATTTTTTCATGAGCTACATGGATCGGATCCATGTTCCAACACATCTGAACACCAAGTTTGGCCTGATGATTACCTGTAGTGTCAGTAGTCTACCCACCACTTCTTTTTGAATTGAACAACTTTTTCCTAGTCAAAAGTGAGTTTTTCTGTCTGCCCTATGGTTTTTGACTAGTTTCTGTATTTGGCTATTTTGACCAAATTTTTTCAATTTTTTGACATGGTGCCTTTTGGGAAAGTTGTTCCAGGGTGAAAGCGTGTTAACCTGTCATGCTTTTTCATGTCCCGGACAATGCTAACTAGCACAATTTTGACATATGCTAACTAGTACAATAACTTGAGCTACATCTCCAAGATCTATGACATATGATATATCAATAGAAAGCACTTGAAACAAGGAATCCAAATGTACAACCTCCGATAAATTTTGCTATTATTTGTAAAAAATTTACCGGCCACCCAACTTTTCGAAGATGTGCTAACTTGAAACTGCTAACTAACACAAAAAGCGCGACAGGTTAACATGCTTTCACCCTCCACTATTTATCAAGCTAGGATATCAGCCCCAAGTGTCAAAAGGTACATGGATCTCCATCCATGTTTGAAAGTATTTTTTCATGAATTTTGTTATGCTAGTTCTCTATTCCCTGTAGAAGCCAAATATTACCCCTTTCTGAATCTGGATCCCAAAAAGTTGAAAAAACCCAAATTTTATGTCTGCAATGCCCGTTTTGCTACTTTTGCCTTGACAGCCAATTCTAATGTGATTTTTGAGTTTTTCTTTCAAGAAAACTTGATCAGAGCAATGTACCACTGATGCGCAATTTCACTAGTCACTTTTCTACAAAATTGGTCTTTGGGGTACATGGATTGGAATCATGTTCCTACACAAAAACTGGTCGAACTTTCCAGATTGCTTCTAGAGAATCTATTGATGTCCTTAATCCAAATTTTTTGAGTTTGGATCACTTTTGAGGTCTCTACCATCAAATTTTTAGAATTTCAGAGTTATGGTCAATTCGGCCAAAATATGTTTTTCACCTTTTTTTCCCTCAATCTTTTAGCCCCTTTTTGATGTGATAGTTGTTATTTAACCTACTCCTAAGTACTGAAATGAAACATGAAACAAAACAAACTGAATGGTACAAAATAAAGTCATAACAGAAAATGGTACAACACTCTAAACGCACAGAGAAAATCAAAGAATGAAATGCTTGTGGCTATCTCACTCACAACCCTCTTTACTTTTCAAGAATAGATCTAGCAAGTCCTTGACTTCTACACTCTATCAAGCACTAAACCCCATGTCTAGCTGCTTCAATGCTAAGGTGTAAATGGAATGGAAGACAAATCTTCAAAAAAGAACACTCTAAATACGCACTAGGTCACTCACCATCTAAGGATCATATCTCCGGCAGTGGCACCAATGTTTGTAACATAGAAATCTGGCACTAACATAGAAAGAGCAAAGAAAGAGGAACACAATGCACATTTCAAAATTGAAAATAGATTACCTAATCATTAGTTGCGATGATTACAGGTTGGAGCTGCTTTGTAACTTGAGCGTACGTACAACATATCTCTTCTCTTCTTTAAAGATAAGCCCCCTTTTCACATTAAAGTTATTGACCTTTATACCTAGGGCTTTCTAAATGGCCAGTGGCTAGTTCACATGGACCTTTACAAATATCGTGACAACATTACAACTCAGGGAATTGATCCACTACTCTGGAATCAAGATTTACTACACTAGTTTGGAAAAATAATAGAGTACAAATGTGTCCGGCTACGTGTTCGACCACTTGGGCGTCCGTTCGGTCTGTCTCTTAATAATTGAGTTTTGTAATGTGAATATCTTTGGTTGCACCTCTATCAATGGCAAGTTTGGATTTTACGTGTGTTTTTTGTGTTGAGATGCTTTCAAAGGTTGCTTGCATGCTTTGTTTCTTGTGGCACATATAGCCACAAGGTTGTGGGTTTGCAGAGGCCTAAAGTTTCCTTGGTCCAACACACAGGAACATTGTGAATGTTTGTTAAGCCGAATTGGAGAATTTGTTAATGCACTTTCAGAAGTATGGATCTTGTGTTCTTATAGATGTCGGGGATGCGTATGTTTTCTTGCATCTGTATCGTGGCAATTTTTGGTCTCTTAATGGGTACAACCTTTCTTTGTCTACTCCTAGTAATGCACCTTTTTGGGACTATGCAAGAATTATTTGACAGGTTTGGGTCATGTCTTTGAAAGTACTCATGAGGTGGCTTCACACTCATGAGGTGATTTGGGTTGTCCACTAATATGAGAATTCTTACAAAATTGGAGCATGCATGCAAGGAAGTCGAAGGTTTGATCCATTGTTGGTTGGGTTTGATCTGTAGTATCTAGCTTAGGTTTGATCCATGGTTGGTTCTTTTAGGATGGAAGAAGGTAGATGCTTCAAACGAAGTTTTGGACACAATAGATGACTATTTGAACAAATGGGGGTAAGTGTGAGATCCCCAACCCGCCAATACCAAGATTGGGATGGGGGATCATTGGCAGGTCTTCAGGCCTAATAAAAATCAGAGTCTCTAAACAAGAAAATCCAAGGAATAGACCTTTGCCATTAATAATGGCTTGGGTCTATAGCCCTAGAAGAAGACCTAGTCCTGTCTCGCACTGGAAACGAGACAACATTTTAAAAGTCCAAAACTATTTTAGCCCTATAACTTCCACAAGTTGAGCTAGAATATCTTCACCCAACGCTTTTCCCTCCCTAACATATGTGAGGGCACAGCCGCTGGTGGACTCCTCTTCGAAGTGAAGAAGTTTTCTAAACGTTTTTAGTGCGCGGGAATGGATAGTTACCTGATTAATCAGGTCCACCCATCCATGATTGACAACCTTAGTCAATCCCCACTTACCACCCCACACTCACACATGACTCTTCTTGTTTTCTAATTACTATCACATTGTTTTAACATTTAAAATAATGTTTTCGTTTAACTTTCCGTCACAGTGATTCCTTCAATCAAGTATTAAAACAACATTGAAAAGCATTCTTTTAGAAAACATACATCTTTAAACTTAATACAGGGTACTGTGAATCAAAACATTGTCCATAATAACCATGCCCAATAATCTTCTTGTCTCAAGACCACCTAAGGGTGAAAACCGGCACCCATTCCTTGTTCACAATCTGGGGTGGATAAACCCCCACCCAAGGTTCGGGGTGCCCATACACCAAGCTAGTTTCCCATACAGTCGGGCGGCTCCCCTAAGATAAAAATTGTATCTTAACTTATGTAGAAACATCAAGACATGACACTGAGTAAAAACTCATCGTTCATGGGGGTAACCGACTTATCCGTGGCTGAAAATCCATCATTATTCATCAAAATATATAAAGGAGTTGGAGGTGTCTTGAGACAAGTTGTCTTAAGGATGACCAATCATTCCTTCCTAATTCAACTAGCTTTAATGAAAATAATTCTTTCCTAACTACAAACAATGCACGTTGGTTTCTTTAGAGTTACCTTTCGCTTTCGACCAATTATTACTTTTCAGATTCCTACTCACTCCTTACGTATGCAATGCTAACTTATAAAAGAACTTCAACTATTTAAAGACTTAAATTGAATAATGGGAAACACACCTGGGACTGGTCGGCCATCTGCTGCTGCACTGGCGCCTGAAGACTCTCCTCCGTAGGCCTACTACTAGGCCCAACCTCATGTCATGGGACACCCTAGCCCTCTTGTGAGTTGTATCATCCTCATCGGACTAAGAATTTCCCTGGGTCCTCTTCAAAGCCATCGTGATAGCCTTATGAAAGAATACTTAATTGATTAGATAGTTAATTGAATAATCTCTCTTATTTGTTTTACCCAAAAATATGTATTTTTTGACTTAGTAAATGTCTTCGATGAATATCTGGGTGAGATATTTTTAGCTTTACTTCTTGGTAGTGTTATTGAGCTCCCATAACTATCTTATAATTATCGAACCTATTTCACTAATTTTCTTATTTAGCTTTAGTAATTTATGAATTATTTATCTTCTTGTGGGATATTTATCCTGGGTGTAGTTTAATTCATTATAACCCTAGTAGTTATCTTTCTAACTTCTAAATTGATTTATTAATATTTCTATTTAATTTATAGCCAAAATCAGATAATATTATCTAAGGTAATTAGCTAAACTAATTATCTATGCATAAGATAATTATCCCAACTTTCTAATGCTATTTTCCATCTTTGGTAATTATTGTGGAGTTATATAAACTAATTAACTAATTTTCCTTCTCAATTTATAGTCAAAATCAGACAATATCAGCTAAAGTAATTAACTAAAGTGACTTTTTGGGTATAAAATAATTATCCCAACATCCTAATGCTATTTCCCATCTTTGATAATTAGTATGTATTTATTTAAACTAATTAACTAATTTCTCTTCTCAATTTATAGTCAAAATTAGATAAGATTAGCTAAAGTAATTAGCTAAACTAATTATCTATGTATAAGATAATTATCTCAACTTTCTAATGATATTTTTTATTTTTCTTAGTTACTATGTAGTTATATAAACTAGCTAGCTAATTTTTCTTCTCAGTTTATTATGAAAATAAGACAATATTAGCTAAAGTATTTAGCTAAACCAACTATCTATCTATAAGATAATTATCCTGATTTTGTATTGCTATTTTCGATCTCTGGTGATTATTATGTAATTTTATAAGCTAATCAGCTAGTTTTCCTTATCAATTTATACTTAAAACCAAAAAAAGTTAGCCTAATTTATTAGCTAAACTATTTTTTTTGTGCATGGTCTAATTATCCAAGCTTTCTAACACTGATTTCTAGCTTTGATAGTTACTGTATAATTATCTAAGTGACTTAGCTAATTTCCTTCTTCAATTTATGCTTAAAAACAAATAATTTTAGCTTAACTAATTAGCTAAACTAAATTTTTGTGCAAGGCCTAATTATCCCAGATTTTTAATAGCAGTGATTTCTAGCTCTAATAGTTATTGTATAATTATCTAAGTGATTTAGCTGATTTCCCCCTTAAATTTATTCTTAAAATTAGACAATTCTAGCCTAGTTAATTAGCTAAACTAATTTTCTATGCATGGCCTAATTATCCTAGCCTTTTAATAGTTATTTCTAGCTTTGGTAATTATTGTATAGTTATCTAAGTGATTTAGTTAATCTCCCCCTTCAATTTACGCCTAAAAATAAACAAGTTTAGCTTAATTAATTATCTAAGCTAATTATTTGTGCATGGCCTAATTATTCTAGCTTTCTAATAGTGATTCCTAGTTCTAATAATGACTGTGTAATTATCTAAGTGTGCTAATAAATTTTCTCATCATTTTATGTTTAAAAAATAGGTAATTTATGCCTAATTAATTAGGTAGATTACTCAAAAAATTAAGATCTAATTTCCCTGGCTTCTTGACAGCATAACCAAGCTTTAAAAATTATACTTTAATTATTTAGGATTAAAATCTATTTTTCCTTATAAATCAACCTAAAATTAATCATTTTTAGCTTAATATTGTGATGTACCCAAATGTAAAGCAAGATTGAGACCAAATTGAGTGTATCTCATGCAAGCACGAACACCTCCTTATATTGAGAATATGAGGGAGTACAAGTGACTGCACACTATCTTGGCACATAAGACATGGGTTCACACCAAATCCATCCGGCCACACACCACACCTCCCCCCTTAGGGAGAAAAAGATGGACATCATTTTAGAATTTTGGGTTAGGAATGAATGGACTCGACAAGAAGGGATCAACTCCAACGCCTCATTTGGGTGAGTGATCATACAACGGCTTAGGGGCTAAGAAACTGAGCTTGGGGGACTAGACTCGTCATCATGCCGATCATCATCAAGGCATGGAACTCGTACATCTCCCTTTTGAAAACATTAGGTCGCTATCCCAATGAAATGGACAAGACGAGGAACGACTAAAGGGTTTTCTCATAACAACAAGAATGCGGTGTTTTTTTGTGACATACATCTCTCCAGGAAGGATTTGGATGTGATGGTGTTTATTGAAAATTTTCTATTGGAAACAAAACCTAAAGACCTAGCATTATTGACAAAAAAAAGGCACCTCTGCAAATCCTTTTTTTATTGTATCATAGCATGGGTGTGATGCGACATCATGTAATTGATTTCGGATGTGGTAAAGGTATCTGCCAAAAACAATCTTGAAAATTCATCATGAAAACGTGGGAGAGTGAACTGGGTTTTGTTCTCAATGGGACTCCATTTGAAAAAGTATGCGTAAGGCTCTGACCATGACAAGTACACTTGAGCGCCAAAAAAGCATAGCACTTAGTTGGTCCGTGACGTTGGTATTGAAAATTGACATCTAGATAAGCTGACTTCTAGAGATCTTCATTCTGAGCTTGGTCAGACTCCAATGACAGCTTTTGCTGGCCCATCCTCCTTATGCTGCACTTTGTCAACATGAAGACCTTCCACTCCTTGGCATCATTGTGTGCAACGGAATGATTTTCTTCATTTCCTTCCAAGAACACACAATCAAAGAGATCGCCAATTCTAAAGCTTGTTATAGCTAGTGTACCCGCTAGGTAAGGACTGAAAAAATGAGGAAGATGGTTGCACAATAATAGCTAAAAGAGATGATAAGATAGATATCGTCATTGTGCTGCAATGAAGTGATAAGTTGTAATGACCTGCAATGAAGGGATCAACTTTCAAACTTATTTTGTCTTGAGTGCCAATTAGGAGCACTTGCTTGCTTGAGGGCTGCGGATAGCTAGAAGAGATAGAAAAGAGCCAAAGCAAGGTACTGGGGAAAATCAACCATCTATTTGCGATCGAGATGTCACAGTAATGGTAGGTAGCTGAGGTTTGAAGCTCCAGAGAAGAGATGGAGAATGAATTACATGAAGCAAGTAGGACTTCCATGGCTGGTTGTGGCAGTGACCCATCAGCAGTTGCGCCTAAAGTAGAGGTGGCCATGGCGTCTCTGGCTGCTCGGACTCCTCTATCGTTTCTGAGGTTGAGCGAGCTGCGGGGCAACTTCAAGATTGAGAGGGACTAGATGATTACTGTGGAGCCTCAAACACACATAGGGGTTACATGAGAGACTTCAGCAGCTGCCTAATCGGGCTCTATGGGGTACGCCATCGCTGAATGAATCAAGAAGATGAAAATCAAGAAGACCCTAGCTACCTATGCATATGCCTATGCCCATCGCCTCCACTGTGACGTACCCAAATGTAGAGAAAGATTGAGACCAAACTGAGTGTATCTCATGCAAGCACGAGCACCTCCTTATATTGAGAATACAAGGGAGTACAATTGACTGCACAGTATCTTGGCACATAGGACCTGGGTTCACACCAAGGCCATCCGGCCACACACCACAATATGCAATAATTAATTAATTAGATTACTCATCAAGCTTAAGAAATAAGTGATCGGCAGCCTAATGATAATTTAGAGAGTAGTTAATAATAGGGAATGCTTAAACTCCTTAATTAATAGTTTAATTAAGAAAATTAGTTCAAACTTAAGCTATTCTCTTAATTAGCTATAATTAAACCAATTATCTCGATTAATTACAAAAAGTTTTTTATCTCTAAGTAATTTTTGAGAGGTGTTCTCTTATTCGCAAGAGAAATCTGCCAGCTTTTCGAGTCTGAGTTCGATTGTGAAGAGGGGGGGCCTATTTATAGATTTTTAGGGCTCATAGGCTTTGTTTGGAAGTTCCTTGCACTTCAAGGCAGCCCCCAGCCTCCCCCTAGCACCTTTTCCTGCTTAATCTGGCCTGTGCAAACTCATCACTGCTCCACACAACCCCCAGAATACACCAAAATGATGCTGCTAATTTTTTGACCTATTACAGGCTTAAGTTTAAAAATATCTATAAATATCTAGAGAGTTCTATGATAAAAGTCTTTTTCAAAAATGATTACCAAGACCTTACAAATTTTTTAGTTAAATTACATAACTGTATAAACTTCCAGTGGCCATAATTGTGTCAGTTTTTATCCGAATTCAGTTCTGAAAACCATAGTAAAGTCATGATTACGGTTCCAAAAATACCAATATTT
The DNA here is from genome assembly GCF_014529385.1 of Adiantum capillus-veneris. NCBI lineage: Eukaryota > Viridiplantae > Streptophyta > Polypodiopsida > Polypodiales > Pteridaceae > Adiantum > Adiantum capillus-veneris. The sequence goes on from NC_140943.1 coordinate 80,692,554, forward strand.
TCCACGGTTAGAGAATCCTACGTTGATTTTTCAATAATCATATTATTTTGATTAAGCTTTATACAATCTTTAAGGTTTTAAAAATTGGAAACCTTACAGGAAGTTGCTATTATAGTTCTACTTGGTAGTAGTTCTATGAATAGGGTTTGTTCATCTTTAGTCCACTCTTTGAAGATGGACTAGTTGTTTTGAATTGTTATTTACCTTTAGTTATCAGTTTGATGATGAACTTTGTAGTGGACGGGATGATGTGGAGATGTATGGTGAGGACCTTGAACCACTAAATGTAGAGGAGTCCTATCCATACCATACTTGTGTCATGTATTCTGGAGTTGTTTTCGTTGGAGAAGGTGACTTATTTCACCCTCTTGATTCCAGATTAGATATGGAAGTGTAAGAAATACTAAAGCAGTTTGATGCAACATGTAATGAAATTTGACTTGCACTTATACCTATGTGGTCTATTTTTCTAGCTTTTTTTCCAAGATTTTCTTTTAATCAATTAATAAAATTTCCCATCGTGTTACAAGATGAAAGAGTCAAGGCTCCATATAAGCTCTTAACACTAGGTTGGTAATGGGACACTTTTATGTCCTGTTTAGTGACCATTTTCCTTGAATTATGTCAAGAGTTTCAAAATAGGATTTCAGGTGCTATCTGTCTAGAAAGTTGTCTCATGAGCTGAAAAAAATTGGACATTTTTTTGGAATATCAATTCCATCTTTAACCTTGTCCTTGCACAACATTTCACAACCTAAACTGTGTGAAAAAATGGGTCCTGTTTTTGGCTTTTTTTAACTTTTTGCAACTATACCACTCTAGAATTCATGTTTGTGAGGTCTATAATTCTAGAGAACTATCTTTAGTAGTCCTCAACATGTCCTGATGCTTCTAGGGAGAAATAAATGTTAAAGTTGTAAGTTATGACCAAATTACAAAAACTGTCAAATCCTGTTTTTTAGCCAATTTTAGCTCTTCTATGATTTTGTTGGTGGCTTTCATGATATCCAAATGCAGTTTTGATTTTCTATGTGGCATATTGTAACATAAAGCTAATATTCCTTGAGTTTTGGGGCACCTAATACCCTATTTTGCATAGTAAACAACAATGGTTGGTTTTTTCAATTATAAAAGAAAACGAAACATTCTACTATATCAAGTATAGCTTTTTCAATATTGTTAGTTTCTTGTGACAACTACATGCATTTTGTTGGTAGTAACCATATCTAGTCATAAGGATCAAATTTGGCTAGATATTGAATAGTTTCTATGGGATTCTACAACTCATAATGTTGAACCCAGTTTTTTCATGTTTGCTGTATTTAGCACTTCATCTTTGTCCCCAAGATTCTCCTTGGTAAGAGATGTATTATTCTTTTGACATGCTCCATGGCTCCTTATAAACCTAAAGGACAATAGGGAACTAAGAAAACATGCATATATTATTTGTATTGAGCGTGGCTATAGAAACTTTGATGATAGGTTTACTGAATGGTAAAAATCCAACTCTTTTGTACCTATTTCTTTTGGCAAAACAAAAAATAGTGAGTGAGAAGCAATCATATGTTCTGATCACCAACCCATTGAAGTTAACTAGGGAATTTATCTCAAATCCTACAAAAATCCCTAATCTTATTTTTATGCAACAAAACGTAAGAAATGACTGTTTTGATGAAAATGTATTGGTCCATCAACTTTGGAGGCTTGGTGTGACCAAAAGATGAGAAATTTTACAAGTTTCTTATTTTTTCCATGTGTAGTAGGCCTCGAACTATAACCTCATGGAAGGATTTTACAAAATGAGTGGATCTACTATGGTTTTGGAGGTTTTTTTGAAAACCCTGAAAGCACACTTTTATGTCCTGTTAGGTTACCAACCTAGTGTTAACAAAGCTCTCTATCACTGCTCCACTCTTGAGGCATGAGCTTTGTGGCAGGCTAGAGTGTAGGTTGGCCCTCCTGTATCACAATCATCCTGCGAGTTGAGGATATCTCAAAAATAAGTGTTGGGCCCGTGAGGGGGACCAAGTAGCAACACCTCAAGTGTACTACCTAGCTGACAATAAGATTGATATCAGCTGTAAAATTTGAAGCCAAAATTTTTGCGCCATGGGGTAGTCCCATAGACAAAGCCTTTTTGACTCAAGTGGGTGGTCACAAGTGGCACAATCCGTTGGGTGGCCATTGTAGACCAACCCCAACTGCAATAACCTAATAGAGACTAGCCACTAGAATAGGGTGACTCTCCTTGACTATCTGTTGTCCCACAAGTGCTCCGATACGTTTTTTAGGAACTCAGCTATGAGACCCTCCTCCTGCTGGTGACCTACTACAACAAGGTGGGCCCCTCTCCAAGCAGCCACCATGTGATGTGATCTGTACTAGAAAAAAAGGATCCCTGGGTAATCAATTGAAGTAAAAGGGTCCCTCCAAAACCACTTCTTAGGGTCCACTGCAATCACGAGATAAAGGGAAACTATCCCATGCCCAAAGCCTCCAATGCCTAGTCTCAATATCTGATAGGTTAGGATGAAGCACATAGATCCTCCCTTTGATACCCACAACTCGAATCCTTTGGAAACAACACTTTGTTGCCTTTGGTGCCTCAATAGTAACTTTGTGGAGGCGGCTCTCTCGCTGAACCTCTTATCTTGGATTCTTGAAACAAGGTTATATTTCTTCACCTTGAGATGCAGAAGTAAATAAATATGTTATCTTTTCTTTTGTGAATGAATATGCTAAGTTTTTTTTCTGGCTTAGTTAGATTATTTAATGATAAATCATGTGATGTTGTGATGGTATTTTTCATGTTCGATTACGGTGGTTTTTGTTTGAACTAAACAATGTTTTTCTTTCTAATTTTAGGTTCTAGTGATTGTTCTTTTAGCATTCCAAAATTTTTCAAAATACACCTTGTTGAGGGTATCATGTATGATTATTTTTACTCTTACCAAAGCACTGCCCGTTCATGCAGGTCCCATTCCTCGTTAGATTCTAACATGTTGTGCATACTTGCTACTGGGTCTTGTAGCATGTATATGTCTGGTTTCACATCTATTGATGAGAGGTTTGAGTCTTGCATGTGTTGAGGTGCTTTTACATGTGGCTCGCATGCTTTGGCGATCTTCATTTGTGTGGTTTCTTCTACACGCATCTTTCACCAATCAAGCATGTTTGTGATACTCCATATTGAGGTCTTCATGTATGATCGTTATTACACCTACCAAGGAACCACTTATTCGTACAGGTGATGTTTCTCTTCAGATTCCAACAGCTGTGCATGCCTGATACTCAGTTTTTTATGCATGGTTGCATGTATATCGATGACAAGTTTGGGTTCTGCACATATGTGTTGTGTTTAGGTGCTTTGACAGGTCGCTTGCACATCATTTTATACACATATTTCATTGTGAAGGTTTCATGTATGATTATTTAGTATTGCGTGTTTGTGCAAGTTCCATTTCTCTTCCAATTCCAACGTGTTTGTCTCACAGTGTGTATATGTCTGGTTGTGCCTCTATCCATGACAACTTAATTTGGTCTTGCTTGTGTTGAGGTGCTTCAACATGTTGGTTCACATGCTTTGGTAATCATAATTTGTCTTGTTTGTTCTACACACATCTTTCACCAATCAAGCATGTTTGTAATACCCCATGTAATGGATTGGCCTATTTAACCTGAGAGTACTTTTGATAAATTACTTTGTAAGCATAGCAGGTGAACATAATTGAAGATAGCAACATAAACATAGCAATTAGTTAACTTGGCATGAACAATAATTTTGCAAGAGAGAGAATTTAGAGAACATGACAACAATTGAGGACAGGATTCATTAGGGAAAATTTGGACTCTCAAAGGGGCCTTATAAGGAGTTTGACTTCCTCTCTCATGTCCAAAATGGATGTGCGGTAATGTTTTTGCAAATCAACTCCAAACTTGGTGGGGATTTGGCAGTTAGAATCTACTCTTCAAGCTCTTTCTGATATATAGCAAGCCACGAGATTCCTCATGTTTTGAAATATTCTATTTTTGATTCTCTTGTGATGTGACAACTCCATCTAGAATCTAGAGAAAAAAAATAGAATATTTCAAAATATGAGGAATCTCATGGCGTGCTATATATCAATAGAAAGAGCTTGAAGAGTAGATCCTGACTGTCAAATCTCCGTCAAGTTTAGAGTTGATTTACAAAAGATTTACCACATGCTCGTTTTGGACATGAGAGAGGAAGTCAAACTCCTTATAATGCCCATTTGTGAGTCCAAATTTGCCCTAATGTATGTGGAGCCGGTCCCCCCTCTAATAGGCATTTGTATAATGATTTCTCCCATGAAGAGATACTTGTTACAATACAATCTTTGTGTTCCTTGTGACCTAGGTGAATGCAATGAAGATAGAAAGCTTCATGCATCACAAGCATGACTAAACTTTGAAGAAAGATTTAACTATCCCAAGCCTTAGTCTCAAGACCTCAAGCACCTTCGAAGGTGGAGAGAGCTAGCAAGGAATGAGGGTAGGGAAGAGGAAGAAGAAACATTTCATAGGAGAAACAATTAGTTCCTCACTTATCATAACTCTTCTTTCTAGCATACATAATATCATAGTAATGAAGATGGAGAAGATGGAAAGCTTAAGCATTGAAGCACGGCTCTTGGTTGGATTTGCACTCCATAGCCAAGAGTGTTGGTGTAGGCTCTCAACTTCTCAAAGATCTTGGAGAAGGAGATGGAGTTCTTGCACTTCGCATAGCACACAATGAGAGTGTGTGTGAGTGTGTGTGGGTGAGTATACCCTGCAAGCAAGGCCTCTTCTTGCTTTCGTCGAACCCCTCTTCTACCTCATGCTTGAAGCTCATTGGCTCATGCCAAGCCTAGCCAAGCACAAGCTTGGGCAATTTCTAGTAGTAGGGGTAGTCCTCGGACAAGTGTCCCCCTGTCTCCTTTGAGAGAGAGGACTTGATAAATGAAAAAACAATTAGTTAATTCAAGTAATTTATCATTGGACCCCTTTTAAGCCTAGCCAACAGGATTCAAGCACCTCATGAAGGTAACATAGGTAGGAGCTTGACATGTTTCCTTGCTGCCTCTTAAGGCTTGAGGTTACCTTGAGTGTGTGTGTGTGTGTGTGTATTCTCCCACTAACCGCTACAATATGGGCTCAGCCCCTATTATGTAGGGATCACTTTGACTTCTGGTGCCCAAGCACCTTACTCATCAAGCATGACAAAGCACTTCTAGCTTGGCAATGTTCCGATAAGAATCTCAAGCAAGCACCTCAATAACCTTAGACATCCAGCAAGACAAGCACCTTAATCAAACACGACAAGTACCTCAAGCATGACAAGCACCTGAAGCAGGACAAGCACCTCGATCTTGGGTCGGGTTCCCACCTCAAGCTCAGACCTAGCTTACCTAAGGTCAAAGAGCTTTTACACACATTAATGGAGGTCCTCAATGAATCTAACCCTAAGGTCTTTTGCTCCATTGGTTAGCCTCGCTCTTTGATAGATCATCTCTCATTTGGGCCCCTTTACCATTGGCCCCGTGTTTAGATAGATCTATAAGCACATGTCTATATCTTATCCATTGTTCCCATTTATTCTCCCACACTAAGTGACCAATTTAATATGAGAAAATCATTTGGGTTGGTTAGATTTTATATTTTATGACACCCCATTTTGAGGGGTTCATGTATGATTTTTAGTACAATTACCAAAGCACCATCCATTTGTGCAAGTGTCGTTTCTCTTCAAATTCCTACAAGTTGTACAACTATGTTAAGTATGGAGCCTGATTTACCCCTTGTAATTTTTTGTGGTAAAAATGCACATTTGTAAGGCCCCCATTATGAGGAGAATTCATCGTGCGTGAAGAAAAATAACTCTCCGGAAATCAAAAATTTCACGAGGCCAGTCTCGACCTAGAATATTCCTTTTTGCCGGAATATTATGGCTGGATGGCGATCGGAAAGTGGTCGAAAAAGGACCGGTCGGTTGGCCGGTTGGCTGGTGATCGGTAGTCAATGGCCGTAGTCAAAATGGCCATAGTCAATGGCCGGTGGTCGGTGGCCGAATTCAAAAATGGACTGGTCTTCTCAAGGGTAGCCACACATGGGCAAATTGAAGGTTACGATTTGGACTTATCTACACAAGGGCGGCTACACATGGCTGCTTCTCATGAGAGAGGGTAGCCCTTTTGGCCAATAAAAGGAGCCCATTTCTAGACACATTTCATTTCTACTCTATAATCTCTTGTTTGTGTAGATTATCTCTCTCCATTAAGTAATCTACTTAGCTACATCATATTTCCTAACAAACTAGGCATATACACACAATGAACCCTAGTAGTAGGTTGGAATCTAAATAGAAATAGGACTAGCATCAATAGGTGGTGCTTTGGTACATGTAATATCAATCATATATAAAGCCCTCAAAATGGGGTATTACAAACATGCTTGATTGGTGAAATATGTGTGTAGAAACCACACAATGACAATCACCAAAGAATGGGAGCCATATGTCAAAGCACCTCAACACACACAACACCCAAACCTATCATCAATAGACGCACAACCAGACATATACATGCTATGAGACCCAGTAGCAAGCATGCAAAACATGTTAGAATCTAATGAGAAATGGGACATGGAATGGGTGGTTCTTTGGTATAAGTAAAAATAATCAATACATGATACCCTCAAAAAGGTGTATTCCAGACAATGCTAAATGAATAGTCAACTTGAACCTAGAATTAGAAAGGAAAACAATGTCTAGTTCAAAGAAAAAACCACCCTAATCGAGCACGAAAAAGACCACCATAATGCCACATGATTTATCATTTAATAATCCAACTAAGGTAGCATTAATAAGAACTTAGCATATAAAAAAATTGAGCATATTCATTTACTTTTGCATTTGAAGGTGAAGAAAGATAGCCTTGTTTCAAACATCTAAGATAATTCTCCAAAAGACTAGTGTATTCATTACAAAAATACATATACATAGTATTTGTAGCTAGGCTCATCTTGAAGATCTATTCATAGAGGAATAGATCAAAAATACATTAAGAGATGGGTGCTTCAATAAACAAGAGGATGCAAGTGTAATTCTATTATCCTTCTACATTAGAAGGATTCAAATCTTCTTGCAAATTTGGATTAGGAGGTATCACATGATGCGTATGTGGTAGGGATAGAACTCCAGTTGTTGTAAGTGGTTTGATATCCCCATTGGGGATATCCACATGATCCCATTCACTACGGAGTCCATCTTCAAAAAGCAGACTGAAAACAAGTAGCAAGAGTCACAAATATTCTTCCAAAAGAAAACAAGAAGGATCATTCTAAATATAATTATAAAAGTTTGACTCATCGTTCACTAAGATTGTCATCTAGCAATACAAAGCTAGATATGGGAAGAGGTAGATAGAGAAAATCAACCTTCAAGAACAATAAGCAATAGCTTAAAATTTTCAGGACAATTACTCAGCTAGGTTGCAAAAATACAACCCACTGTGTAACAAACCTTGTGAGCACTTTGGCTCTCATGGATCTTGCATGATCTTCAAGTCTGATGAAAGTTGCATGCAACTTTGTATTGCGTGGCTCAACTATGATAAAACTGATATTGAGTTGTCAAGTTTTGCAGAGGTCACGGATGTCATCGCACCACAAGATATCATGGTCGTACGATCGATAGAAACAACATAGGGCGGATGTAAGGAAATGCATGTAGCCCCAACACCTACAATGACAAAAACCATACCATGTATCAACAAATGCTAAATAAGAGCAGAGAAGCAAACACCAAACAAGTGACTGGTAGCATTCACAAATATAGACATACACACAAGGCCTGAACGTGTCAAAGCACCGTAACAAATATGCTATGGACCAAGAAACAAACCTGGATGTCTTGTTGGTGTGTGAAGGATCATGTGAGTTGCACATGAATGAGGACCATGAAACATTTGAATAAATCAAGAGAAAGAGGCAAACTCTTGTTGAGGTTTCTCGTCCGCAGGTTGAAGGTGAAACCTTGATGACACAAGGGATGCAATTGTGAGAAAAGGAGGATGATGGAGGTGTGGTAGGATGCTACCAATCTAGTGGGAGAGTGAAGCAAGTGCATTTCTCAAATGATGATGAAGAAGTTGAAGCTAAATTCATAGGAGCTACTATTCACGAAGTCACCGGGCAAGGGCTACTACAAAAATTTTGGTCATGGTAGGTGATCTTGAACAACCATTTGTTGCCTTGATTGACCATGGTTCAAAAATAAACGTAATGTCAAAGAGTCTCTACAACAAGTGCAAATGGCCAATGGAAACAGATCATGGTTGGATGGTGAAAGTAGCAAACAAATCATCCGGTGAAGTTTATGCAGCATGTCTAGGTGTGAAGGTGACAATAGGTGATATAAAAATTGACTAAAACTTCTTTATACAGGATACATCTTTATATCATCTCATCCTTGGACAACCCTACATTGTGGGAGTTCAAATGGAAACAAACGTACTAGACGATGGTTCAACATATGCCAAGATACAAAGAAAAGATGGTAAACATGCTGTCAATTCCTCATAGTTTTTGTAAACCATGAAAGGAATCATGACAACCTTAGAGATCATCCTCTACCAAAGGTGATCAAAGAGTTTCATGACCATAGGAAAATGATGGGTTTTGGCCAAGTACCATTGTAAAGCGGGATTGCAGTGGTATAGAAAGAAAAAGGGTCTCCCTTGATCCAAAAATAGGGGAAACTTTCTCAACAGGCTCCTTGATAACAAGGAATGGACCACTATGTTTTACAAAACTTGAAGATTTGAAGAGATGTAAGAGGCAATATGTACATAATGTACAAATAGGCATGAAAGAGAGTGGGTTGCTAGAGCTACTAAAAATGTTTTGGGTTTGTGTGAGCAAGTCCTTTGTAGATAATATGGGTGAGCCCGATTCTATACTCGAGTCTAGTTTTCATCTTGAAAGTGAAGTTGTGGAAGTTATGCTCTATGGAAATGTATCAAGTCATAGAAGCCTTTAAAGAAAACCAATGTTTCAAGCAAACAGTTGGCCCATAAGTCCATGTTAAAGAGTGTAGCAAAGAAGGTGAAACCAGTAGCTTAACCCTTACCACCCAACAACAGGGAAAAGATAGAGCGAGTTGCTTTGCAAAACCAAGCTTGAGGAGTCCTAAAAATATTGGTCACACCTTCACAAAGGAGTCTTTTCAAGAGTTGCAAATTGGTTGCAAGGAGTTTCTAACATAGGAGGAGACAAAGTTCTTTAAAGAAATGCTTTCAAAGCATGGTAAGGCTTTTGCATTTGAGCCACATGAGATAGGATGTGCTGATCCTTCTATTGTAGCTCCTATGGTAATTTCTACAATAGCTCATGTGCCTTGGAATCTGGGGCCTATTCCGGTTCCAAAGGCTCATTTGCCAAAGTTAGTAGAGCTATTGAATGAAAAGATCAAAATGGGAATTTTGGAGCCTTCTTGTGCTCCATACTCAAACAGGTGGTTCACGGTTCCAAAGAAGAATGATGCTCGATGCTTCATCCAAGATATGAAACCAGTGAATAAGGTGACAATTAGAAATGTACGTACAGGTCCAATTGTTGATAAGTTTGCAGAGGTGTTTGCATGGAGGTCAATCTACTCAATGGGGGACCTCTACTCAGGGTATGATCAATTTCAGCTTGCAATAGAAAGCAGAGACTTGAAAACAACGAGGACACTTCTAGGTTTGGTAAGAATGTGTACCTTGCCACACAGGGGGCAACCAACATGGTTGCATGAATGGGATGAGTAAGGTCTTACGTGACTTTATTCCTCAAATCACAATGAATTTCATTGATGATTTTTCTATCAAAGGATGTGAAGAAAGTGAGAAAGATGAAGCTTTGGATCTCAGCAGATGCTGTAGGTTTGTGGAAAATTGCATAAATGATTGTGATAAAATTTTGTCTAGGTTGGAAGTAGTGAATCTTACTTTGTTAGGAAAAAAGTCTATGTTTGGTGTCAATGAAGTCCTCATTGTGGGCCACTTGTGTGGGCCATATGGTAGGAAACCTTGTCCAACAAAGGTAGATGCCATCCAAAGAATGAAAGAAACATGCACTAGCATCACTAAGGTTAGAAGGTTTCTGGGACCATGTGTCTTTTATGTTATTTGGATTACACATTATGCACATGTAACTGATCCTCTTTATCAATTTCTTAGAAAGAATCAAAAGTTTAAATGGACAAAAGCACATGTAAAGGACATGAAAAATCTAAAGGAGTTGCTCCAATCAGCACCAACTTTGTGAAAATAGACTATGAGTGCCAAAGGCTAGTAATTGTGATAGTAGATACGAGTCCTACAAGAATTGGATGGACAATAGGGCAAGATGCATGACAAAGATGGACACATGTATGTGGTGAGATTTGTTGCAAAGGTACTAAGTGCTCGCCAAAGACACTCTCCATGGATAAAGGGAGAATTATGGGGTATGGTTACAATCTTGAAAAATGAAAAACAGTACCTATTTGGTGCATGTGTGGTTGTAGAAACAGATTGTCTACCACTTCTTGGGATGATTACAAACTACTCAATGCCAGACATTGCTATGTTGCGGTGGATTGCCTACATTAATTCCTTAGATCTTGAGTTTAAGCACATTGCAAGTAAAGACAATACATTGGTAGATTTGATATCAAGGGCAAGGTATGAATATGAATCAGAGATGATTGATGAGGGAGATGATGTGGGCATAAAGTTCTATTCTATCTCTCATGTCAAAGGTAACAATGTCTACATGACTAATTCACTTGAATTTTTCTTGAAAGAGCTTTATGAAGGTGATTGGCTTCTTATTGGAAGCTACTTGAGTACTCTAACAAAGCATAATGATTGGTCTGAACAATAAATCAGGAGGAAATGCAAGAAAGCATATGGGTACTTTTTGAGGGATGGCTATTTGTGGAAGCATCCTAGACAAAAGGGTGTTACACCACAAAGGGTTATATGTAAATGAGAGACTCAAGTAAAGCTCATGCAAGAGTTTCATGAGAGTCTATGGGCTGGACACAGGGCTTGTGGGCAACCTTCTCCAAGTTGAAAGGAAAATACTGGTGGAAGGGTATGTGTAAAGATGTATCTCAATTTGTAGAGTCATGTGTAACTTGTCAAATGTATTCAAATGTCTAACATCATGATGGATGTCACCCTACATATCCACTAGCCACGCACTATAAATGGGTTGTGGATCTAGTCACAATGTATTTAGAAGTCTGGCAGATGTGATACTTAGTTCTTGCACGAGAGGACCTAACTAACCAGGTTGAAGCGCGAGCATTAAGAGATAAAACCATGGAAGTTGTGTGCAAATTCCTTCTTGATCATATGTTTTCCTTTATGGTTGTGTTTGAAAGATCATTGTAGACAAAGGTGAATTGGATGCCAAGGAAGCAAGGGAGTTCTTTTCCAGATTAGGAATCAAGCTTTATCTTACTACATCCTACAACCCTGAAGGCAATGGAAAGAGTGAAAGAGGGCATCCTCTTATCATCAAAGCTTTGGCCAAGGCTTGTGAAGAAAGAGTTGGTGAGTGGCCAAAACTATTGCATATGCTTTATGGGGTGATTGTACAACACATAGCTCAGTAAGTGGCTATATGCATGCGGAGATGATATATGGTCAAAAGCCAGTGATGCCAATTGAGGATATAGTTCCCACATGGAATGTAATACCTTGGCAAGAGGGGATTAACAGGAAGATCTCAACATTGCACATAAGGCAGCTCTGAGAGAGAAGACTTGGAGACATTGAGGCTGCAAAAGAACGACTCAAAAATGCAAGGTTGAAAAACAAGGACTACTTTGATAACGACATCTCTCAGGAGCAAAGCAATTGACAAAGGTGATTGGGTTTTAGTGTATGATAGTAGCCTCCATAACCAGCACACAGTCATGCGTAAGTTGTCAAAAAGATGGTTTGGACCATATGTTGTAAATCATGTGCATGAAATGCTACTTACAGCTTGTCTGAACTAGATGGGATAGAGATAAAGGTTCCCATTGCGGGGAAAGGAATCAAGGTGTTTAAAGAAGAGAAGACAATGTTCTAGAAGATACTGAGGAAGAAGAAAACACAGATGACAAAAAATCAAAGCGAAGATGAAGCTTTGAACCAGCTAGTGAAGAAGAAACAAGGAAGATCTACAAGAGGGCTGGTCTTACAAAGAAAATGTGGCACATACCGGAGGATGTGTAGGTTTAGAGGGGATGGATGTCGTGCTGTGACACATACATAGTGGGAACAAATGCTACAAGATCTATCTTGCAAATTTTTAAATACAAACTATATTTTTATAATGTACATATACATATCTAAGTATAATAACAACCTTTCTATCTCATCCTATTATTTATCTCAAGGGTAACTATGGAAAAAGCGTTTATAGCTATTTGGGAAAAGCGTTTATAGCTCTGACTCTTTAACTTGGGGCCAAAAACATTGGTTCTTTCTTTGTACTATGTCATTATCATCTTATACCCTAGCTAGATCTTATATCTAGGGTAACTTCCTATATAATTATTCTATGTATTTTTTATATATTTCTTGTAATTTTTTTAATAGCTACTAGCAAGGAATGAAATCCTAGTGGGACACTAGCTTCCATGATTTTCAAAGATGCACTCATTTTAGCGCATTATTAAGAGGATGCTTACAAACCTTTGTCAAGAAGCAATGTCATGCTTTCATATTGCATGAGGTGTCCTTTGGAATCAAGGGGACCATAAGAAGACTTTTGCCCTGCCAGAAAGATACCCTATGTTGGTGAATTTTTTATACAAGGGTCCAATCCAAATTAGAAAAAGTATATAAAATGGGAGTCATAGCTCATGAGCTTAATTTTTTTCTTCTATTTTTTTTTCTTTATTCGGAGCCATGGTTGAGGAGATATGATCAAAATGGTGGACCCCAGGCTACACATCATGCAGGGACAACTCATTTCAAACTTTGCCAGTTCCTGTACACACTGGCTTTTCTCTTTCTTGTGTAACCCTTGGGGGGGTTCCTTGCACCTATAAAAGGGGACCTCTTATTCCTTGAAAACCATTCAAGAGGGAGTGAGAGGATTCATGCCAAATTAGCCTTTAGCCCTACACTTTCCTTTAAGGAAGTCTAGCTAAACTTGAAAGAATCCTTGTAAACATCAACTCTAGTCAATCAAGGCCAAAGTCTTCTATCTCATTCATCTTCATCAAATTGGCATCTCAAACGGGTTGATAAGTAAGGTGTTTCTTGCTTTGTTATTTTATTGATTTTTTATTTTTCATCTCCAAGTCCAACCTATACCTCCATATCTTCTATGACTTCTACCTCTAATCCTATCCACATCTCCCTTGTTTCCTAATTGTTTCTCTTGAAGGCATGCATGCAACAACGCTCTATCAAAAACCTTCTTATGAAGAAGTACTAGTGCACAAGGGAAATCTCTTCCCGCTACAGGTATCTTCCTAAAGTATCTTATTGCCTACGAGCAAGAATAGGGCTTGGGAGGGAAACTTCTCTTCTCACTCTCTCATATCTACATTTTGCACATACTAGAATTATCCTAGATGAATAATCCACATGATGTGAATTTCTATCGCTTTCATTCTGTGCAATCTGTTGCAATTAACGTATGGATTATCCGCCAAATACACTTTCAACAACGTATAGTGTTTCTCTTTGGCCTAGAAAGTCTCAATAAAATACTTCTTTCACCGGATCCCATCATACTACCCCTTATAGACTATAACTTTTTTATTGACATAAGTGTAGTTATCTTGCTATGAACCAAGAGGATTTGTACACACAATTAGTCCCAATCACTAAACAAAACATATATATTATGGTAAGCACAAAATTACAATTTCAAAGAAAAATTCGTAGCCTATTTGGTCAGCAAAGATCGAACTCCATTAACTCATCTATTAACCTTTTCATATTACCCATGATGCGATACGACGACCATAGCTTTGATGTTTCATCTTTGTGTTGTTTTGATATTCTCTTTTGTGTTCTTTCTTTTGTGTGTGTGAGTGCAAGAGAGAAAGAGTGGGGCTTCTTTGATTGCACTTCCTTCCAAACCCTAGACTTCATGGCATCTATGGTATAACTCCTTCATATAGTTTTTTGGAGTTCTCTCACAAAGTCTCACAGCCAAAAGCCTAGTGCTTTCCTAGCAAGACCGCAAACTTCTCGATAACATGTTGCCGAAGTATGTGTTGTTTTCAAGTAACCACTATCACAACTATCAGCATGTATCCTACTCCCTTCAAGATGCAAGCGTATGTGATTGCATCTCAGGAGACACCCTCACTTTGCATCCCCCAAAAACAGCCCAGAGCTTCTTGGCCTTCTGCCGAAGCTGGGCATTCCAAGAGATAACCCGCAATCAGTGCATTCCAAGAGACAACACATCCAAATCTCCTCAAGCACTTTTGGAGCTTTATGGAGTGCACCACATTTGGCATACACGTTGACCAAGGCAGTGCCAAGCACCTTTCAAAAATCCCTAACTAGAAATATCATCGTGATTTATTTTGCCCATATCATAGTCTTGTGTAGTGCTAGATTCCTTCCAGGGGTGAAATTGTACGTTGTTGCATTTGAAGAGATGCCCTCTCTCTGCATCTGCTGAAAAAAACAAAAAATTATTGACCCTCACCCACCCTTGCCTTCAAGATGCAAGCTTATGTGATTGTATTTGGGAAGATACCCTTGCTTCACATTTGTCGATAACAGCCTAGAGATTCTTGGACCTACCCTGGCCCTTGCCTTCAAGATGCAAGCATATGTGATTTCAACCCTCGCTTCGCATCCGCCAAAAACAGCCCAAACCATCTCCAAGTTGGGCATATTCCGCAATTAGTACACTCCATGAGACATCAATTGCACATTCAAAGCTCCTCCATGACGACTTGTGCTTTGAGAAGTGCAGTGCACTTCGCATAGATACTGACTAACGTGTTGCCAAAGTATGTGTTGTTTTCAAGTAACCTACTATCTCAAATATTAGCATGTATCCTACTCCTTTCAAGATGCAAGTGTATGTGATTTCATCTCAAGAGACACCCTTGCTTCACAGGCGCCGAAAATAGCCTAGAGCTTCTTGGCCCTGCCAAAATTGGGCATTCCAAGAGATATCCTACAATCAATGCATTCCAAGATATAGCATCCAAGAATGAATCTCCTCAAGCACTTTTGGAGCTTTATGAATGCACCACATTTGGCATACACGTTGACCAAGGAAGTGCCAAGCAGCTTTCAACAATCCCTTACTAACAATATCATTGTGATTTCTTTTTCCCATATCATAGTCTTCTGTAATGCCAGATGCCTTCAAGGGGTGCAATTGTATGTGGTTGCATTTGAAGAGATACATTCTCTCTGCATCTACTGAAAACAGCCCAAAAGTTCTTGACCCTCACCCACCCTTGCCTTCAAAATGCAAGCTTATGTGATTGTATGTGGGAAGATACCCTCGCTTCGCATTTGTCCATAATAGCCCAGAGCTTCTTGGCCCTACCCTAACCCTTGCCTTCAAGATGCGAGAAAATGTGATTTCAACCCTCGCTTCGCATCCACCAAAAACCACCCAGACCGTCTCCAAGTTGGGCATATCCCGTAATTAGTGCCCCATGAGATACGGATTCAAAGCTCCTCCATGATGATTTGTTCTCTGATAAGTGCCATGTACTTTGGATACATATTGACTAACGTGTTGCTGAAGTCTGTGTTGTTTTCTAGTAGCCTACTATCGTGAATATCAGCATATATCCTACTCCCTTCAAGATGCAGGCGTATGTGATTACATCTCCGGAGACACCCTCTGTAAGGTGCAGCGGAAGTGAGTGTTAATCTTGCTCAAGATGAGTGCTCCGAACTGTGCTCAAGGGTTTCGTTTAGTTACAAAAGGGAGAGCCTTACATTTCTTTAGTGATAGAGTGCAATGATCACAAACAAAGTGAATGCTACTATGAATGAAGGTGCTGACTGATAGGTATGGAGGTGCGTTCCCCACCATTTATAGACATTCTTCCAGAATGATTGGTAAGCAAGGATCAAAATTCCATGCATTATTGCTGATTAATCAATACTTTTAGGGACAACCATCTAGGTTAATTTTAGTGAGTTGATCTACAAGAACCCAAATCAAGTCATGACCCTCTATTGGTGATTGATAGAACTACAATTAATCACAAAGAGATAGTGCACATATAGTGTAAATTCTTTAGAAGCTACTAATCTCATGAATGTGCATGCCGCTCCAAATCAGCCTTTGCTAAACACTAAGCCCATAAAACTAGTGTGCATGCATTTAACAAAAACATATATCAACATGCATATCCATAGTTGTACTTGCCAATGCTTATGGCTAATGGTATGCTCACAGCTCACGGGAGGAGATAACTAAATACTTTCCACATGAAAAACTGTTCTAACTGATTTGGACCATAATAGAATGTGAAAATCCATCACATCTAGGTACCAACAAATGAACTAGTTCATTTAACGGAACAAGACTTTGCTTATGGGTATAAACAATCATCCATTAAAGTTGTTTAATAGTACTTGTAACCTTAAAAAGTTTTACTAAGTATAAGATAATTTTTGGCTACTAAAATTGTTCCTCATACAATGTGCTCAAAATGGTCTAGGAAACACATTTGACCATCACCTAGGGACTTTGTCGCAATACATAACTCAAATAACGGGCGCCAGTGAGTCCTAGCGACTCATATTCTCCACATGTGGAATATGTCCCATATAAGAATGTCCAAAAAAATGACATCCATCAAGTACGAGAGTTACTTGTGTGTGGAGGTAACTGTAAACGCTTAAATGACATGAGCGAGAGGGACCCTCATTAACCTTTCTCCACACTGGCTTAACCAAACTCCATGCATGAGTTCCTAGACCATGTTTCTCCTCTCGTGAAAACATGTACCAAACCCAACCCTACATGTAGGTCCATAACTACATAATGTAGAAATGTAATTTGGACACTACAACCCAAAATATTTTGCTCCTACATGACCTTATCATGTCTCTGAAGAGAAAAATGGATGAAATTATAGAAGCTTATACATCCTACTTGGAAAAATAAACAAAAAAATATTCAAAAAAAATAACCAAATTATGCGTACATGGAGGTTGAACATAGTTTTCACTTACCCATAGCCAAATGTGCATGCCCAATATCTCGCATGCAAAGGTCTAGAAACACCAATTGAAAGATTAGTGAAAATCAAGCAGTATTGCAGTGGTAACCATGGGTGTTACCTTTGGAATCCAAACCCCTTGGTAAAATTGAGAATTTCAAACCCCTTGGTTAGCCTTGTAGAAAAACAACTCAACCCTACCAATGATGGGGACCAACTTAGTCTACAGTGTCTAGTAATGATTGAAATCAACTTTAAAAGATGAAATTGTCCACTACACGTTGGTAGATTGTGATCTTATTTCCTTGAAAGAACAACTATGACAATATGAAATTGTGAATTTCAACAATGCTGAAGTGAGTTAGCTAGGTCATACCCTTGAAAATACCACTCCTAGAGATATAATCAGTGCTAGAATTAAGCAACATATCTTCTCAAGTTGGAATCTTACTCACAAGTGGATCTCAAAATAATCATATCTTGGCACAGACAAAAGAGAGTGATTACTAGCATCCCAAAGAAAGTAGTTACACTAAATTTTCTTAGGTTTTCAATAAGAGAATACCTTTTGGGAGGCTCTCTTAATCTATTCATGTCGTCTCATGAATTATGTGCTTGATAGCGAGGCCATGTCTACTCGGTACCACAGAAAAAAATCATATGAATTGCTAGCACCTTGTGCATAGAAATCGCTCGTCGCGATAATCATATACAGCAATCACAAGCAATGATACGAACCTCAAATCTTTCCAAATAGAGTAGCTAATATTATAGTAGAAGTGTAAACTATGATTTAGTGGAATGAGTCAACAATACTGGCATGCCATGCATGCATATTAGAGAAATAGTGTGGTAAGCCCTTGGCTTCAATGACGATCTCCCCAATGTGAGAAGATTCCATATGTACCTTGCACAATGTGTACTAGCATGGGTACATCACAGTTAGTCATTACAAACCATAACTATGAGCTTATATCCTCTTATTGCCAAACTTGTGTGCCATTATTGTTGATTCTAAATCAATGGATAGTAATATGGCATGGAATAGAATCCTTGCTTTGTAGTAAGGTTGTCAAAGCACCTTGCTTTGCACAACAAAGAAATCTTATTTAATTAAAAATTGAAAGACAAAAATACAAGTGAAACTTAAAATTGTCTAAACTTGTCACCTCTTTAAGAGAAATTTGCTTCTCTTGAAGGTGGATCCTCGCCATGCATGCTGCAAAATTTATAGTTTTCAGATGCACCTTGTATGCCCTTGGGGATTGCTTCATATCGACCTTCAAATAAAAACAAGTAGACATTTTGCCAATTGTTCCCAAGTCCATATGCTAAAATCATATTTCAAACTTTGGAAACTTCTATGAAATATGCCCTAAATTGAAGCGTTGCTTCACATAAATACATGAAAATGATAAGATAGTATGGAACGGATGTTCATATGTAATAGCTTGTTATATTGACAAATAGATGTCAATGCCAAAGAAAATCAACCTTGTCAAGTTTTCACTGAGAAAATTGGCCCTGCCAAATCGTGCATCTTATTGAGATTCCTTAGATTACCCAATACTAAAATAGACTGAAGCAACAGTTGCTTGTCAAGTTGATATTGTAGAAAATCCTACAAAATGGAATAAGTTCAGAATTGAAACTCAAATTTAAGGTTCTTACCATTTTTTAAACATACAAGACCTAAAAAAATCACACCCTCTTCTCCCAAAAACCTGATGCTTTGAAACCAATGTGAGACCTAGGGGTGAGTAGGCATACTGATCTCCTCCCAACCTCCATACTTATAGCCCTTGGCACTTGCAAGTAGGACCCTTAACCTTATGCCCTTGCCCTTGGCTCCTAGCTGTACCGAGCCGTTCAGACCCCTTTGACCCTTGGCCTGAGACATGAATACTTTAATTACTTTGAGCAAGCTCATAAGACTATTCTGGTTCTTCATTATGCTAGAGATCAAAATTAGAAAGGCTCAAATGGGCCTTCTCTGATATAAGATATAGCAAGAATGATGAAATCATGTAAGCATTTTCAAAATATGAGTCCTAAGCCATATGTTACTCTATTCCATGTAATGTCAACACCCTCTTGGATCAAACATTTGAAAGAATTTTAGAAGAGATTACTATGATATGAGATGCAAAAAATAATAATAACCATTGACGAGAGCAAAGCGAACCCGAACCCCTGACGGCCTCTAAAACACCGGGGACCGAATGGCGCGCCTCGAGCCTGTCATGGTAAAGCAAACAGGGGCACCACCTAGCTTCAGCGGCTAGGACGCAAACAACACACCACCATAACAAAGTTTTCATCCAAGAGAGATGAATGCTTGGGAGTAATGATGAAAAGGAAAGGGAATGAGATCAAGTGAGAGAGAGAGAGAGAGAGTGAGGGAGGGGGGTATAGCGGCTTAGTACTTAGGCATCACAAAAGGATGGCGAATCCGCACACCCTTCACACATACACAAGCTCACTCCAAAACACAAGACTAGGTGGCGATTCCGCACACCTCACATGGGCAAAACATTGCAAGAAAACATACTCACAAAACCTCAAGCTTTATTTAGAGAATTAGGCGATGAAATGGGAAGAATAGGGTAGGGGAATGAGAAGGGAGAGAGTGGTAGAGCACATGGCGGATAGGTGGGAGTTGATGGCGAAGACTCGCACGAGGATTATGGCCATCATCCTTCATTTAGTTTCCCTTCATCTTCCATAGCCAAGGGTGTAGAGGTCATGCTCAAGACAAGCATGGTGATTGCGGTGATGGTGATGGTGATGGTGTGGGTGTGTGTGTGTGTGCACTAGGCACACACAGTGCATAGTGTGTTCTTTGGTGATGTTGTATGTGTTTGTGTGATGGTGACCCCTTTTTATATAGGGGAGGAGGGGGGGGGAGAAATTCTAGAATTTAGAAATGAAGAAATCATTATCTATATAGGCCATGTGACTGTGGGGCCCCACTTGTCTGGCTGTGTGTATATGTGTGTATATGTGCAACAGTAGTCTTATGAGAGAGAGATGGGTTGATGAAAAAAAGTGAGAGGTGACATGGAGACTAAAGTAATTACAAGAGGGGAGAGAGAGGAGTGTGTTCAGAGGTGAATCTGTGTGCAGATGTGTGTGAACACAAGAAAAATCAGGTAACCACCGCGTGGGGATGGGTTTGTGGGTACATTTTTTAGTGAAACTGAGTGTGTGTGAGTGTTGGGGAGGTTATTTAGCTACAAGACAAGAGATATGGCGCCCTTTAGAGAGTGAGGGGGGTATTTGGGTCATGGGATATGATAGGAGAGAGAAAGAGGGGGTGGGGTATACTATTTTGGAAAGATAGGGTAGGTTGCATGTGAGTTAGGGTGCATTATTGGTGAGAGGTGGGGTAGCTTGAGGTGAGAGAGACAGGAGAAAGGACAAGGGGAAGAGAGAGGGGTTGACCTTTTGAGTGGAGGAGAGGAAAAGGGACACACGGCGGGGGCAACAGTGAAGAAAAAGGAGGCAAGGTGGGGATGGGCTACCCCGCAGGCATGAGGTGGCCTATTTTACCTTTCTTATATATTTACATAATCATACTTTATTTTTTTTCTTACTTTTTCCAATGCCTTTTATCACTCCCTCCCTAAGAGGGGGTTTTCATGGGGTGGGGACGAGAGAAGAGGGGTATGGGAGCTTGGCTTTTGAAAAGCCCCCATCATTAGTCCTCCCTTTTGGCTAGAGGCATTCATGTCTCTAGCTCATTTGTTTGATCATTATCGTCGAAGGTGGCGGCTGATGGTGTGTCCTCATCTGGAATGTCAATAGGTGGAGCCTGTCAAATCGAATAAAATAGGATTAATGTCGCCAACCATTTACCCTGGTTTTTATGAAGTTTTCCATCAGCCTGCTAAGCTGGTAGCTTCTCATTGGCATACTTTTTCCTGACGATGAAAGGACCTTCCCATCGGAGTAGGAGTTTCTTATCCTTGCACGTGTCGAAGCGATTGTCGTAGTGGAGCACCAACATTCCTTTCTTCAA